>NC_092487.1:1090739-1148239 GCF_047495875.1 Pithys albifrons albifrons
GGCGAGAGGCCGCGGAGCTCGGCGAGGCGGCGGCGGCGGCTCCGCGGTCGCCGGTAATGGCTGCCGGCAGCGCCCCGCTGCCCGCGCCGCGCCGCCGCAGGACTACAACTCCCGGCGTGCCCCGCGCGCAGAGCAGAGCCCGCCCCTATGGAGCTCCGCCGCGAGGCATCACGGGAAATGTAGTCCGCGGGGCCACGCGGAGGGACCCCCGGGCAGCCCCGGGAGCGCAGCCAGAGGAGGGGGATGCGGGAAGATCCCGGGGGGATTGAAGGGGATGGGATTGGGATTGGGATTGGGATGGGATTGGGATTGGGATGGGATTGGGATGGGGACGAGGGTGACGGTGACAGGGAGGATGAGGAAGCGGCAGGGCCCGCCCCGCCCCGTCCAGGCCGTGCAATCCATCGTCAAACCGAGCCCGGCGCGGAGTCCCCGGGACACGGAGCGAGGGGTGGGAGGCGCTCCCGGCATTCCAGCCTTCCAGCCTTTATCCCGGGACAATTCTGGGGCAGGATCAGGGCTGCAGGCCCCGGGAGAGGCTCCTGGGCAGGGATACTGGGCCGGGATGCTGGAATGGGATGCAGGAGATCCGGCCAGGATGCAGGAATGGGATGCTGGAATGGGATGCAGGGACGGGATGCTGGGCCGGGATGCTGGAATGGGATGCTGGGTCAGGATGCAGGACTGGGATGCAGGAATGGGATGCTGGAATGCGATGCTGGGTCAGGATGCAGGAATGGGATGCTGGAATGGGATGCAGGAATGGGATGCAGGAACGGGATGCTGGAATGGGATGCTGGAATGGGATGCAGGAATGGGATGCAGGAATGGGATGCCGGGTCATGGATCAAGACGTGGTGGATTCTCACCCAGTGCCACATCCATAGAATGGATTGGGTTGGAAAAGCCCTCTGAGATCATCAAGTCCAACCCTTGGGCCAACTCCAGTCCCTTTACCAGATCATGGCACTCAGTGCCACGGCCAAGCTCAGCTGAAAAACCTCCAGGGATGGGAAATCCACCCCCTCTCTGGGCAGCCCATTCCAATCCCTGAGCACTCTCTCTGCAAAGAATTTCTTTCTGCTCTCCAACTTCAGTTTCCCCTGGCAGAGCTTGAGCCCATCGTGCCCCCTTGTCCTATTGCTGAGTGCCTGGGAGAAGAGACCAACCCCCACCTGGCCAGAACTTCCCTTCAGGCAGTTCCAGACAGTGCTGAGGTCACCTCTGAGCCTCCTCTTCTCCAGGCTAAACACCCCCAGCTCCCTCAGCCTCTCCCCACAGCACTTGTGCTCCAGTCCCTTCTCCAGCCTCGTTGCTCTTCTCAGTTGGGTTGGAAGAGACCTCTGAGATCATCAATCCTTGATCCAACCCCACTGGGATCACCAGCCCAGGGCACTCTGTGCCCTGGGCTGGTGATCACAGTAGGGTTGGATCAAGACCTGGTGGATTCTCCCAGTAGGGTTGGATCAAGACCTGGTGGATTCTCCCAGTAGGGTTGGATCAAGACCTGGTGGATTCTCCCAGTAGGGTTGGATCAAGACCTGGTGGATTCTCCCAGTAGGGTTGGATCAAGACCTGGTGGGTTCCCTGCCCCTGGAGGTGTTTCAGAGGACACTCAGTGCCACCTCCAGTCCCTTCTCCAGCCTCGTTGCTCTTCTCTGGCCCCGCTCCAGCCCCTCAATCTCTTGCCTCAACTGAGGGGCCCAGAACTGAACACAACACTCAAGGTGTGGCCTCCCCAAGGCAGAGTCCAGGGGAAGGGTCACTGCCCTGGGCCTGCTGGCCACGCTGGTTTGGATCCAGGCCAGGATCCCCTTGGCCTTCTTGGCCACCTGGGCACACTGGTGGCTCCTGTTGAGCTTCCTGTCCCTCAGTCCCCCCAGGTCCCTCTGCCTGTCCCTCTCCAGCCACTCCGTGCCCAGCCTGGAGCACTGCAGGGGTTGGGGTGGCCAAAGGGCAGGACCTGCACTTGGCCTTGTTGAACTTCATCCCACTGGAATCAGCCCATCCCTCAAGTCTCTCCAGATCCCTCTGCCAGAGCCCTCCTGCCCTCCAGCCTGTCCAGGTCCTTCTCCAGATCCCCCCACCCTGTCCAGGTCCTTCTCCAGATCCCTCCAGCCTGTCCAGATCCCTCTGCAGATCCCCCATCCTGTCCAGATCCTTCTCCAGATCCCCCCATCCTGTCCAGGTCCCTCTCCAGATCCCTCCATCCTGTCCAGATCCTTCTCCAGATCCCCCCATCCTGTCCAGGTCCTTCTCCAGATCCCTCCAGCCTGTCCAGGTCCCTGTCCAGGTCCTTCTCCAGATCCCCCCATCCTGTCCAGATCCTTCTCCAGATCCCCCCATCCTGTCCAGGTCCTTCTCCAGATCCCCCCACCCTGTCCAGGTCCCTCTCCAGATCCCTCCACCCTGTCCAGATCCTTCTCCAGATCCCCCCATCCTGTCCAGATCCTTCTCCAGATTCCCCCATCCTGTCCAGGTCCTTCTCCAGATCCCCCCATCCTGTCCAGATCCTTCTCCAGATTCCCCCATCCTGTCCAGGTCCTTCTCCAGATTCCCCCATCCTGTCCAGATCCCTCTGCAGATCCCTCCATCCTGTCCAGGTCCTTCTCCAGATCCCTCCATCCTGTCCAGGTCCTTCTCCAGATCCCTCCATCCTGTCCAGGTCCCTCTCCAGGTCCCTCCTCCCTTCCAGCAGCTCGACCCTCCCTCCCAACTTGGTGTCATCAGCAAATTTGCTGCTGATGGACTCAATCCCCTCATCTAAATCATCAATAAAGGCATTAATTAAACAGGACTGGCCCCAGCACAGAGCCCTGGGGACACCAGGGGACACCAGGGGACACCAGCTGGACACAGCCCTGCTCCCCAGCCCTCTCTGGGCCCTCCAGGCAGCTCCTGACCCAGCAGAGGGTCCACCTGTCCAGGCCATGGGCTCCCAACTCCCCAGATATTTATTTCCTTTTAACTCAACAACGTCACAGCCTCAGGCCTCAACCTGGACACGTTTTCTGATTTATTTCTTGCAGTTTGGCCTTAAATCTAATCAAGGTTTTGGTTTATATTTTTTTAATTTCAGCCTTACAGCTCCAGGATTAAATTCCTCTTTGTCCAAGAGGTTGAAATGACTGACAAGCTGAGCCACAAACCAAAAGAAAATTAATATAAAGTACAAAGTTCTGATTAAAGATTAGTAAAGACCAGGTGATTTTATGGAGAAGGGATAAAATTCTTTTTTTTTTAGATGTTCCTGAATCGGTCCCAACTTCTGAATCCCCTTTCCCTGGGAATGTTCCATGTCCCACCCTCCAAATCCAATGGAAACCGGAGCAGAGATGGGGATTTTTGTGGGATTTTTGTGGCTCAGGCCCCTTTTTCCCATAATTTTCCCAACAAATCCCCCCCCTTGGGCTCAGATGGATTCATAATTTGGGCTGGAATTCACCTTCAAGATCATCCAGTTCCATCCTGGGGATCGCTTGGGATCTTTTTGGGATTTTTTTTTTTCCCCTCCCCAACTCCTTCCCGGGATTTGTGAATTTTAAGGATTTAGGGAAGGAAATGGGCAATTCCCGAGAGGTTCCACCACCCTGAGCCCTCCCTTGTCCCGTGCCAAGGAAAACCACCCCCGATGGGGCAGGAGGGGCCCGTTCCCAGAACGTCCCTCCATTCCCTCCATCCCCTGCTGAGCAGAAAAAGGGAGGAATCCTCGTTCCCTTCGGCGTTTTCCCGTTTTTCTCTTGGAGATTCCTCACCCCGGGGCACCAAAATCCGATTATTTATTTGTGTGACTTCGCAGCTCGTTGGGAGAAATGAAGCCAAGGAAAGCAGGACAGGGATGATGGAAGGAAAAGAGCCCAACCCTGGAGCGTCAGTGCCAGGGCAGGGGGGGGGAATTCTGGCCTTGCAAATGCTTTAATTTGTGTTTAATTTAATTTAATTTGGTTCGCAGGAGGGGCCCTTTGGCAGCTCCTCACCCTGACAGGGCCCCCCCAGTGCCTGGTTGGGGCTGAAACTGGGACGGGGGGGGGTTTATTGACTCCCCTGGTGACTCTGCCACCCTCCCCAGGCGCCCAAATTTCCCTGCACACCGAATTCCAGGAATTCCTGGGCAATCCCGGGATCTGCAGGACGGGGGATCTGTCGGGGGGGAAGGGGCAGCTCAGCCCAGGGGGCTCTGGGTGGGCACCAAACGCTCCCAGTGTTGGATTTCTGGGGCTCTGGGTGGGCACCAAGTGCTCCCACTCCTGGATTTTTGGGGGCTCTGGGTGGGCACCAAGCGCTCCCAGTGTTGGATTTTTGGGGGCTCTGGGTGGGCACCAAATTGTCCCAGTGCTGCATTTTTGGGGCTCCTCAGCCCGGGGGGCTCTGAGTGGGCACCAAACTCTCCCAGTGCTGCATTTTTGGGGGCTCTGGGTGGGCACCAAGTGCTCCCAATCCTGGATTTTTTTGGCTCCTGCTGCTCCCACAAGTTGGGCAGCAGCTGATGAGGGACTGGGGGGATGTGTCACGCTGGGGATACACCAGTTGACACCAGTTGACACCAGTTGACACAGAGTTTACACCACTGGGTTTGTGGTGCTTGGCACCAGTTTTGCACAGTCACACCCGATTTTACCCCACTTGTTGTGCGGGTTCACACCAGTTTGGCCCCAGTTTATCTGAGTTTACACCAGTTTATCTGGGTTCACACCAGTTTATCTGGGTTCACACCAGTTTCGTGCTGGTTCACACCAGTTTGGTGCTGGTTCACACCAGCTTTGCACTGTCTTACACTGGTTTTTACACTATTTTCTCTCGATTTTCACACCCTTACCCCCCTTTTTCACAGGTTTACACAGATTTTGCACAGCCATTCCCTGCCCCGCTCGGTGTTTTAGGGCTGTCGGGGTTTTGGGGGGTCATTCCCAGCCCCTCTTGGTGTTTTTGGAAGCCATTCCCAACCTTTGGGGGTCATTCCCAGCCTTTGGGAGCCATTCCCAGCCATTGGGGGCCATTCCCAGCCTTTGGGAGCCATTCCCAGCCTTTGGGGGGGTCATTCCCAGCCCCTCTTGGTGTTTTTGGGGGACATTCTCAGCCTTTGGGGGTCATTCCCAGCCTTTGGGAGCCATTCCCAGCCATTGGGGGCCATTCCCAGCCTTTGGGAGCCATTCCCAGCCTTTGGGGGCCATTCCCAGCCTTTGGGGGTCATTCCCAGCCTTTGGGAGCCATTCCCAGCCCCTCTTGGTGTTTTTGGGAGCCATTCCCAGCCTTTGGGGGGCCATTCCCAGCCCCTCTTGGTGTTTTTGGGAGCCATTCCCAGCCTTTGGGAGCCATTCCCATCCTTTGGGGGCCATTCCCAGCCTTTGGGAGCCATTCCCAGCCTTTGGGGGTCGTTCCCAGCCTTTGGGGGGTCATTCCCAGCCCCTCTTGGTGTTTTTGGGAGCCATTCCCAACCTTTGGGGGCCATTCCCAGCCTTTGGGGGCCATTCCCAGCCTTTGGGGGCCATTCCCAGCCTTTGGGAGCCATTCCCAGCCTTTGGGGGGGTCATTCCCAGCCTTTGGGGGTCATTCCCAGCCTTTGGGAGCCATTCCCAGCCTTTGGGAGCCATTCCCAGCCTTTGGGGGCCATTCCCAGCCTTTGGGGGGTCATTCCCAGCCCCTCTTGGTGTTTTTGGGAACCATTCCCAACCTTTGGGGGGTCATTCCCAGCCCTGCTTGGTGTTTTTGGGAGCCATTCCCAGCCTTTGGGAGCCATTCCCAGCCTTTGGGAGCCATTCCCAGCCTTTGGGGGTCATTCCCAGCCTTTGGGGGCCATTCCCAGCCTTTGGGGGGTCATTCCCAGCCCTGCTTGGTGTTTTTGGGAGCCATTCCCAGCCTTTGGGAGCCATTCCCAGCCCCGTTTGGTGTTTTTGGGAGCCATTCCCAGCCTTTGGGGGTCATTCCCAGCCTTTGGGGGCCATTCCCAGCCTTTGGGGGTCATTCC
Organism: Pithys albifrons albifrons; assembly: GCF_047495875.1. Lineage (NCBI taxonomy): Eukaryota > Metazoa > Chordata > Aves > Passeriformes > Thamnophilidae > Pithys > Pithys albifrons. The sequence goes on from NC_092487.1 coordinate 1,096,705, forward strand.
CAGCCTTTGGGGGCCATTCCCAGCCTTTGGGAGCCATTCCCAGCCTTTGGGAGCCATTCCCAGCCCCGTTTGGTGTTTTTGGGAGCCATTCCCAGCCTTTGGGGGTCATTCCCAGCCTTTGGGGGCCATTCCCAGCCTTTGGGGGCCATTCCCAGCCTTTGGGGGGCCATTCCCAGCCCCTCTTGGTGTTTTGGGGCCGTTTCCAGCCCCGCGTGGGGTTCTGGGGGGGCTTTGGAGCCCATTCCCAGCCCTGCTCAAGGTTTTGGGGGCCATTCCCAACCCATTCCCGGGATTTGGGGGCTGTCCCACCCACAGTGGGTGGTGGGTGCGTGGGTCGGTGCGTGTTGCTGCCCGGTGGGTGGGTCGGTGGGTGGGTCGATGGGTGGGTCTCTCGGTGGGTGGGTGTCACTGCCAAGTGGGTGGGTGGGTCGGTGGGTGTTACCACCCGGTGGGTGTCACTGCCAAGTGGGTGGGTGGGTCGGTGGGTGTCACCACCCGGTGGGTGTCACCGCCCAGTGGGTGGGTGGGTCGGTGGGTGTCTCCGCCCGGTGGGTGTCACCGCCCAGTGGGTGTCGCCGCCTGGCGGGTGTTGCTGCCCGGTGGGTGGGTCGATGGGTGGGTGTCACCGCCCGGTGGGTCGGTCGGTCGGTCGGTGGGTGGGTGTCACCGCCTGGTGGGTGGGTCGGTCGGTGGGTCGGTGGGTGTCACCGCCCGGTGGGTGGGTGGGTCGGTCGGTGGGTGGGTGTCACCGCCCAGTGGGTGTCGCTGCCCGGTGGGTGGGTCGGTGGGTGGGTCTCTCGGTGGGTGTCACCGCCCGGTGGGTGTCACCGCCCGGTGGGTGGGTCGGTGGGTGTCACCGCCCGGTGGGTGTCACCGCCCGGTGGGTGGGTCGGTGGGTGTCGCTGCCCGGTGGGTGGGTCCGTGGGTGTCACCGCCCGGTGGGTGGGTCGGTGGGTGTCACCGCCCGGTGGGTGGGTCGGTGGGTGTCGCTGCCCGGTAGGTGGGTCCGTGGGTGTCACCGCCCGGTGGGTGGGTCGGTGGGTGTCACCGCCCGGTGGGTGGGTCGGTGGGTGTCGCTGCCCGGTAGGTGGGTCCGTGGGTGTCACCGCCCGGTGGGTGGGTCGGTGGGTGTCGCTGCCCGGTAGGTGGGTCCGTGGGTGTCACCGCCCGGTGGGTGGGTCGGTGGGTGTCACCGCCCGGTGGGTGTCACCGCCCGGTGGGTGGGTCGGTGGGTGTCACCGCCCGGTGGGTGGGTCGGTGGGTGTCACCGCCCGGTGAGTGTCACCGCCCGGTGGGTGTCACCGCCCGGTGGGTGGGTCGGTGGGTGTCGCTGCCCGGTGGGTGGGTCTCTCGGTGGGTGTCACCGCCCGGTGGGTGGGTCGGTGGGTGGGTCTCTCGGTGGGTGTCACCGCCCGGTGGGTGGGTCGGTGGGTGTCACCGCCGGGTGGGTGGGTCGGTGGGTGTCGCTCTCCGGTGGGTGGGTCGGTGGGTGTCACCGCCGGGTGGGTGGGTCGGTGGGTGTCACCGCCCGGTGGGTGGGTCGGTGGGTGGGTGGGTCGGTGGGTGTCACCGCCCGGTGGGTGTCACCGCCCGGTGGGTGGGTCGGTGGGTGTCGCTACCCGGTGGGTGTCACCGCCCGGTGGGTGGGTCGGTGGGTGTCGCTGCCCGGTGGGTGTCACCGCCCGGTGGGTGGGTCGGTGGGTGTCACCGCCCGGTGGGTGTCGCTGCCCAGGCAGCGCTGCACGAGCCTCCGAGCGCATCCACCGCGAGGAGGAGGAGGAGGAAGGGGAAGCGAAGGGGGGGTGGGTGGCGGAGGGAGGGAGGGAGCAATTGAATTTCAAACACAAACACCCGCATGGGGCTCGGGCCCTCGGCAGCCCCTCCGAGCCGCTGACCCCCAACCCGGGGGGCAAACCCGCCGCCTCCCCCTCCAAGGATTAGGGAGGGTTTTTTTGGTGGTTTTTTTTTTTTTTTTTTTTGCTAATCCCTCTCCGCGCCGGGTTTTACCTCCCAAACTTCATCCCCAACCCCCTCCTCTCCTCCTCCCCTCCCCCGCCCGCCCCCCCCGGTCCCGGGAGGAGCCGCCAGCCCAGCCAAGATGTCCCGGTCCAACCGGCAGAAGGAATACAAATGTGGGGACCTGGTGTTCGCCAAGATGAAGGGGTACCCGCACTGGCCTGCCCGGGTAAGGAGCTGGGGACGGGGAGGGACCCCCTCGGACCCCCCCGGAGCCCCTCGGTGTCCCCCGGACCCCCCCGGGGCTGCCCCCGGTGCTCCCGTTGCATAACGCGGTGCCCCGATCGGGGGGAGCGCTCCGGGTCGGGCTGTCCCGGGTGGGACGGGCGGGACAGGGGGGTCCCCCCGGGGTGAGGGTTCCCCTCTCCCCACCCCCGTTCTCTCCCACCGGGGGATCCCCAACTTTACCGGCTCCTTATGTAAGGCCGGGCCCGGCGCGCCCGGGGGGTTCTCGGGGGGTGCCGAGGGGATTTCGGGTCATTCCCTGGGTTTGGAGGGTTTGGATATTTTGGGAATCCCGTGCCGGGCTCCCCCCGAGCCCCTTTTGTGCTGTTTATCCATCCCCCCCCCCGGGGGGGCGGGTCACGGGTGGCACCGCGTGGCTTTTGCCACCGCGTGGGAGCGGAGACCCCCCGGGCACCGACGGGGGGGCTCATCCTGCCCCGGGGGACCCCCCCGGGCACCGACGGGGGGCTCATTCTGCCCCGGGAGACCCCCCGGGCACCGACGGGGGGCTCATCCTGCCCCAGGAGACCTCCCGGGCACCGACGGGGGGCTCATCCTGCCCCGGGAGACCCCCCGGGCACCGACGGGGGGCTCATCCTGCCCCGGGGGACCCCCCCGGCACCGACGGGGGGCTCATCCTGCCCCGGGAGACCCCCCGGGCACCGACGGGGGGGCTCATCCTGCCCCGGGAGACCCCCCGGGCACCGACGTGGGGGCTCATCCTGCCCCGGGGGTCCCCCCCGACGTGACCCCCGGGACAAGGAGGGTCCTTCCCACGTGGGGCCGCCCCGCGACCCCCTTCCCGCGACCCCCGGAGGGGTCGGGGCGCTCCCGTTCGGCTTCTCCGGGGATTTGGGGAGGGGGTTCAGCCAAACCCGCCCGGCCCGGCCCGGCCCTCCCCGACGGGACCCCCCGACGTGTCCCCCGGCCCTGCGGGGCCTTCCCGGTCACCACGGGGGCCGGAGCGGGGCCGGCGCTCGCCGGGAGTTTGGCTTGGGAAAATCGATGGAATTGCCGAGGACTTGGGACGGGAATGGAGGGGGGGGTGGGGGGGGTCGGGGACCCGCCATGGGCCGGACCCGCCGCGGGCCCCGCTGGCCCCACCACTGTCCCCCTGCCCCCACCACTGTCCCCCACTGTCCCCAACACTGTCCCCACTGTCCCCACCACTGTCCCCACTGTCCCCACCACTGTCCCCCTGTCCCTCACTGTCCCCTGTCCCCACCACTGTCCCCCTGTCCCCACCACTGTCCCCCTGTCCCTCACTGTCCCCTGCCCCCATCACTGTCCCCTGCCCCCACCACTGTCCCCCTGCCCCCACCACTGTCCCCCACTGCCCCCACCACGGTCCCCCACTGTCCCCACCACTGTCCCCCACTGTCCCCTGCCCCCACCACTGTCCCCCACTGTCCCCAACACTGTCCCCTGCCCCCACCACTGTCCCCCACTGCCCCCATCACTGTCCCTACCACTGTCCCTACCACTGTCCCCCTGTCCCCATCACTGTCCCCCACTGTCCCCCACTGCCCCCACCACTGTCCCCCACTGTTCCCTGCCCCCACCACTGTCCCCCACTGTCCCCTGCCCCCACCACTGTCCCCCACTGTCCCCCACTGCCCCCACCACTGTCCCCCACTGTTCCTACCACTGTCCCCCACTGTCCCCCACTGCCCCCACCACTGTCCCCCACTGTCCCCCTGCCCCCACCACTGTCCCCTGCCCCCACCACTGTCCCCCTGTCCCTCACTCTCCCCCACTGCCCCCACCACTGTCCCCCCCTGCCCCCACCACCGTCCCCCACTGTCCCCAACACTGTCCCCCACTGTCCCCTGCCCCCACCACTGTCCCCCTGTCCCCACCACTGTCCCTGCTGTCCCTGTACAGGTCTGGGTGTCCCTGCACAGATTTGGGGGTCCCTGTTCATGTTTGGGGGTCCCTGTACAGGTTTGGGGGGTCCCTGTACAAGTTTGGGGGTCTCTGTACAGGTGTGGGGGGTCCCTGTTCATGTTTGGGGGTCCCTGTACAGGTGTGGGGGGTCCCTGTTCATGTTTGGGGGTCCCTGTACAGGTGTGGGGGGTCCCTGTACAAGTTTGGGGGTCTCTGTACAGGTGTGTGGGGTCCCTGTACAGGTGTGTGGGGTCTCTGTGCAGGTGTGGGGGGTCCCTGTACAGGTGTGTGTGGGGGGTTCCTGTCCAGGTTTGGGGGGGTCCCTGTCCAGGTTTGGGGGGGTCCCTGTACAGGTCTGGGGGGGTCCCTGTGCAGGTGGGGGTGGTCCCTGTCCAGGTTTGGGGGTCCCTGTGCAGGTTTGGGGGTCCCTGTGCAGGTGTGGGGGTCTCTGTACAGATGTGGGGGGTCCCTGTACAGGTTTGGGGGGTCTCTGTACAGGTGTGGGGGGTCTCTGTCCAGGTTTGGGGGTCCCTGTGCAGGTTTGGGGGTCCCTGTGCAGGTGTGGGGGGTCCCTGTCCAGGTTTGGGGGTCCCTGTGCAGGTTTGGGGGTCCCTGTGCAGGTGTGGGGGGTCTTTGTACAGGTTTGGGGGTCCCTGTCCAGGTTTGGGGGGGTCCCTGTGCAGGTTTGGGGGGTCCCTGTCCAGGTTTGGGGGGGTCCCTGTGCAGGTTTGGGGGTCCCTGTGCAGGTTTGGGGGTCCCTGTGCAGGTGTGGGGGGCCCTGTTCATGTTTGGGGGTCCCTGTACGTGTGGGGGGGTCCCTGTACAGGTTTGGGGGGGTCTCTGTACAGGTGTGGGGGGTCCCTGTGCAGGTTTGGGGGTCCCTGTCCAGGTTTGGGGGAGTCCCTGTCCAGGTTTGGGGGGGGTCCCTGTGCAGGTTTGGGGGGGTCCCTGTTCATGTTTGGGGGTCCCTGTCCAGGTTTGGGGGGGGTCCCTGTGCAGGTTTGGGGGTCCCTGTCCAGGTTTGGGGGGGGGTCCCTGTGCAGGTTTGGGGGTCCCTGTCCAGGTTTGGGGGAGTCCCTGTCCAGGTTTGGGGGGGGTCCCTGTGCAGGTTTGGGGGGGGTCCCTGTCCAGGTTTGGGGGGGTCCCTGTCCAGGTTTGGGGGGGGGTCCCTGTGCAGGTTTGGGGGTCCCTATCCAGGTTTGGGGGGGTCCCTGTGCAGGTTTGGGGGGGGTCCCTGTACATGTTTGGGGGTCCCTGTGCAGGTTTGGGGGGGTCCCTGTGCTGGTGGGGGGGGGTCCCTGTCCAGGTTTGGGGGGTCCCTGTACAGATTTGGGGGTCCCTGTACACGTGTGGGGGTCCCTGTGCAGGTTTGGGGGTTCCTGTCCAGGTTTGGGGGGGTCCCTGTGCAGGTTTGGGGGGGGGTCCCTGTCCAGGTTTGGGGGGGGTCCCTGTGCAGGTTTGGGGGTCCCTGTCCAGGTTTGGGGGGGTCCCTGTGCAGGTTTGGGGGTCTCTGTGCAGGTGTGGGGGGCCCTGTTCATGTTTGGGGGTCCCTATCCAGGTTTGGGGGGGGGTCCCTGTGCAGGTTTGGGGGTCCCTGTGCAGGTTTGGGGGGGGGGTCCCTGTCCAGGTTTGGGGGGGTCCCTGTGCAGGTTTGGGGGTTCCTGTGCAGGTTTGGGGGTTCCTTTCCAGGTTTGGGGGGGGGTCCCTGTGCAGGTTTGGGGGGTCCCTGTCCAGGTTTGGGGGGTCCCTGTGCAGGTGTGGAGGGTCCCTGTGCTGGGGGGGGGGGGTGTCCTTGCACAGGTTTGGGGGTCTCCGGGAATCTCGGGGGGTGCCCACCAAGCCCCCCGGGGTTGCCCCACTCGCCACCGGGGCCGAGTCCTGGCCCGGCCCTTGGGGAGTTGTGGCCACCCACCACGGCTCGGGTTATTTTTAAGCGGTTGATGATGCAGTTTAAAATTTCCTTGGAGTGTTTCCCCTCCCGGCGCTGCAGCGAAGGGCGCTGGGGCCGCCCGGGACCCCCAAATCGCCCGGAGAAGGGCAGGGCGGGGGGGCTTCAGAGGCCGAGGCTCCCCCGGCCCCCCAAACCCTCCTCCTTCCCCCGCCGGGTTTGAATAACTTTTGTTTGGTTTGTCGGGCTCTGGCCGGGAGGGGGTTGGGAGCGCTGGGATTTGGCACCGGCCTCGAAACGCGCCTTTGAAAGCGGCTTTGGGAGGAGGAGCCAGAGAGGGATCCCTGGGAGCGCCGGGGCTGCTCTGCCACCGTCTGCTTTGCTTTGCCACCTCCTGCTCTGCCACCGCCTGCTTTGGCACCACCTGCTCTGCCATTGCCTGCTTTGGCATTGACTGCTCTGGCACCTCCTGCTCTGCCACCGCCTGCTCTGCCATTGCCTGCTCTGCCACCGTCTGCTTTGCTCTGCCACCTCCTGCTCTGCCACCGCCTGCTTTGGCATTGCCTGCTCTGCCACCTCCTGCTCTGCCACCGCCTGCTCTGCCATTGCCTGCTCTGCCACCGTCTGCTTTGCTCTGCCACCGCCTGCTCTGCCATTGCCTGCTCTGCCATTGCCTGCTCTGCCACCGCCTGCTCTGCCATCACTGCCTGCTCTGCCACCGCCTGCTCTGCCACCTCCTGCTCTGCCACCGCCTGCTTTGGCATTGCCTGCTTTGGCATTGCCTGCTCTGCCACCGCCTGCTTTGCTTTGCCACCTCCTGCTCTGCCACCAGCTGCTCTGCCATTGCCTGCTCTGCCATCACTGCCTGCTTTGGCATTGCCTGCTCTGCCACCGCCTGCTTTGGCATTGCCTGCTCTGCCATTGCCTGCTCTGCCATTGCCTGCTCTGCCACCTCCTGCTCTGGCACCTCCTGCTTTGGCATTGCCTGCTCTGCCATTGCCTGCTCTGCCACCGTCTGCTCTGGCACCTCCTGCTATGGCATTGCCTACCCTACTTTGCCACCACCGCCTGCTCTGCCACCGCCTGCTTTGGCATTGCCTGCTTTGCTTTGCCACCACCGCCTGCTCTGCCACCACTGCCTGCTTTGCTTTGCCAACACCTGCTCTGGCCTGCTCTGCCATTGCCTGCTCTGCCATTGCCTGCTTTGCCACCTCTTGCTTTGGCATTGCCTGCTTTGCTTTGCCAGCACTGGCTGCTCTGCCATCACCTGCTCTGCCACTGCTGCCTGCTTTGCTTTGGCACCACCTGCTCTGCCACTGCCTGCTTTGGCATTGCCTGCTTTGCTTTGCCACCACCTCCTGCTCTGCCACCTCCTGCTCTGCCACCTCCTGCTCTGCCACCTCCTGCTCTGCCACCTCCTGCTCTGCCATCTCCTGCTTTGCCTCCTCCTGCTCTGCCACCTCCTGCTCTGCCACCTCCTGCCTTGTTTTGCCACCGCAGCTTCTCCCAGGGAACGCAGTGATGATGCTCCCCTGGGCCCCCAGCTCAGACCCACTGCCTCCTCCTCCCCTCCTCCTCCTCCTCCTCCTCCTCCTCCTCCTCCTCCTCCTCCTCCTCCTCCTCCTCCTCCTCCTCCTCCTCCTCCTCCCCCCCCCCCCTCCAGCCACCCCATCCCTTTGGGTTTCAGTCCCAGTGTCCAAACAGCCCCTCTGATGGGTGTCCCACGGGGGGTAATGCTCAGGCTTTGGGAACCATTCCCAGCCCCCCTTGGGATTTGGGGGGACATTCCCAGCCCCCTTGGGGTCTTAGGGGCCATTTCCAGCCCATTCCCAGCCCCCCTCGGGGTTTGGGGGCCATTCCCAGCCCATTCCCAGCCCCCATGGGGTCTTAGGGGCCATTCCCAACCCATTCCCAGCCCCCTCGGGATTTTGGGGCCATTCCCAGCCCATTCCCAGCCCCCTTGGGGTCTTCGGAGCCATTCCCAGCCCATTCCCAGCCCCCTCGGGGTCTTTGGGGCCATTTCCCGCCCATTCCCAGCCCTCTCAGGGTTTTGGGAACCATTCCCAGCCCCCTCGGGGTTTTGGGAACCATTCCCAGCCCCCTTGGGGTTTTGAGGGCCATTCCCAGCCCATTCCCAGCCCCCTCGGGGTTTTGGGAACCATTCCCAGCCCATTCCCAGCACCCTTAGGGTCTTTGGGGCCATTCCCAGCCCCCTCGGGGTTTTGGGGGCCATTCCCAGCCCCCATGGGGTCTTAGGGGCCATTCCCATCCCATTCCCAGCCCCCTCAGGGTTTTGGAAACCATTCCCAGCCCCCTTGGGGTCTTAGGGGCCATTCCCATCCCATTCCCAGCCCCCTCGGGGTTTGGGGGGCCATTCCCATCCCATTCCCAGCCCCCTCGGGGTTTGGGGGGCCATTCCCATCCCATTCCCAGCCCCCTCGGGGTTTGGGGGGCCATTCCCATCCCATTCCCAGCCCCCTCGGGGTTTGGGGGGCCATTCCCAGCCCCCATGGGGTCTTAGGGGCCATTCCCATCCCATTCCCAGCTCCCTCGGGGTTTGGGGGCCATTCCCATCCCATTCCCAGCTCCCTCGGGGTTTGGAGGCCATTCCCAGCCCCCTTGGGGTTTTGGGGGCCATTCCCAGCCCATTCCCAGCCCCCTCGGGGTCTTTGGGGCCATTCCCAGCCCCCTCGGGGTTTGGGGGGCCATTCCCATCCCATTCCCAGCCCCCTCGGGGTTTGGGGGCCATTCCCATCCCATTCCCAGCCCCCTCGGGGTTTGGGGGGCCATTCCCATCCCATTCCCAGCCCCCTCGGGGTTTGGGGGGCCATTCCCATCCCATTCCCAGCCCCCTCAGGGTTTGGGGGGCCGTTCCCAGCCCCGCTTGGGGACCCAATTAGTGGCTCCTGTGCCGGGGCCATTCGGGTTTCACGCCCCACTCGCTCCCCGTGCCCGCTGTCCCTGCCACCCTCATGGCACAGAACAGGCTGTGCCCCCTTTGGGGGGTGCTGGTTGGGCCAGGAGGGCTTTGGGGTGCTGGTGGAGCTGGGAGGGGTTTGGGGTGACTAAAGAGGGAGGCAGGGCAGGGTTTGCCTGTGACTAATCAGGGGCTGTGATGAAACATTCCCCGGCCACGCTGGGAGGTTCCTTCCCAACCAGGTGTGGTTGGAGCAGAGAGGTCCCTGTGCCAGGGGAGAAGTGCAGGGGGGAGCTGGTGGCACTACAGGGTGAGGTTATTCCCCTGGCACTGCCCCCCAACACCGACAGCTCAGCCCCTGCCTCCAGTGGAACCCTGGAATCCTGGCCTGGATCCAAACCAGCGTGGCCAGCAGGGCCAGGGCAGTGACCCTTCCCCTGGACTCTGCCTTGGGGAGGCCACACCTTGAGTGTTGTGTTCAGTTCTGGGCCCATCAGCTCAGGGAAGAGATTGAGGGGCTGGAGCGGGGCCAGAGAAGAGCAAAGAGGCTGGAGAAGGGACTGGAGGTGGCTCTGAGTGTCCTCTGAAACACCTCCAGGGACGGAGAATCCAAAATGTCTTGATCCAACCCTACTGTGATCACCAGCCCAGGGCACTCTGTGCCCTGGGCTGGTGATCACAGTGGGGTTGGATCAAGGGGGTTGGATTTGATGATCTCAGGGTTGGATTTGATGATCTCAGGGTTGGATTTGATGATCTCAGGGTTGGATTTGATGATCAAGGGTTGGATTTGATGATCTCAGAGGTCTCTCCCAACCCAACTGAGAAGAGCAACGAGGCTGGAGAAGGGACTGGATGTGGCACTGAGTGTCCTCTGAAACACCTCCAGGGACGGAGAATCCAAAATGTCTTGATCCAACCCTACTGTGATCACCAGCCCAGGGCATGGAGTGATCCCAGTGGGGTTGGATCAAGGGTTGGACTTGATAATCTCGGAGGTCTTTTCCAACCCAATCCATTCTGTGATTCTGTGATTCTATGGATGTGGCACTGAGTGAGAATCCACCACTTCTTGATCCAACCCTACTGTGATCACCAGCCCAGGGCACGGAGTGCCCTGGGCTGGTGATCACAGTGGGGTTGGATCAAGGGGGTTGGATTTGATGATCTCCGAGGTCTCTCCCAACCCAACTGAGAAGAGCAACGAGGCTGGAGAAGGGACTGGAGCACAAGTGCTGTGGGGAGAGGCTGAGGGAGCTGGGGGTGTTCAGCCTGGAGAAGAGGAGGCTCAGAGGTGACCTCAGCACTGTCTGGAACTGCCTGAAGGGAAGTTCTGGCCAGGTGGGGGTTGGTCTCTTCTCCCAGGCCCTCAGCAATAGGACAAGGGGGCACAATGGGCTCAAGCTCTGCCAGGGGAAATTGAAGTTGGAGATCAGAAAAAAATTCTTTACAGAGAGAGTGCTCAGGGATTGGAATGGGCTGCCCACAGAGGGGGTGGATTCCCCATGTTCCCCATGCCCTGGGCTGGTGATCACAGTGGGGTTGGATCAAGACCTGGTGGATTCTCTGTCCCTAGAGGTGTTTCAGAGGACACTCAGTGCCACATCCAGTCCCTTCTCCAGCCTTGTTGCTCTTCTCAGTTGGGTTGGAAGAGACCTCTGAGATCATCAATCCTTGATCCAACCCCACTGGGATCACCAGCCCAGGGCACTCTGTGCCATTTCCAGAGAACTCACTGCCACTTCCAGTCATTCCTCAAACACCTCCAGGGATGGAGACTCCACCCCCTCACTGGGAACCCCCTTCCAACCCCTGACAACCCTTTCCATGAAGAAATTCTCCCTGAAAAGCAGGTGGAGATCACTCTGGCACCTCCATGCCCTGGGCTGGTGATCCCAGTGGGGTTGGATCAAGACCTGGTGGGTTCTCTGTCCCTGAAGGTGTTTCAGAGGACACTCAGTGCCACATCCAGTCCCTTCTCCAGCCTCGTTGCTCTTCTCAGTTGGGTTGGAAGAGACCTCAGAGATCATCAATCCTTGATCCAACCCTACTGTGATCACCAGCCCAGGGCACTCTGTGCCCTGGGCTGGTGATCACAGTGGGGTTGGATCAAGACATGGTGGATTCTCCCAGTAGGGTTGGATCAAGACATGGTGGATTCTCCCAGTAGGGTTGGATCAAGACCTGGTGGATTCTCTGTCCCTGGAGGTGTTTCAGAGGACACTCAGAGCCACCTCCAGTCCCTTCTCCAGCCTCGTTGCTCTTCTCTGGCCCCGCTCCAGCCCCTCAATCTCTTTCCTCAACTGAGTTAATTCCATTAATTGCCCTTCCTCCCAGCCTTGTCCTGCCCTGGGGACACTGAGGCAGGGAGGGTTGTCCCAGTGCAGGGGGTTCCATCCAGCCCTGCTCCTGCAGCAGTTGGAAGGTGCAGGGCAGAGTTTGGGGGCAGAGTCCAGGGTTGGGTCTGTTCCTGTCCCTCTCCTGCCACGCTCCAGAGCGTCCCTTCCCAGGGGACCTGTCCCAGCCTCCTGGTTTCAGTCTCTGCCAGGGCAGGCCCAGCTGTGACACCGTTGCTGTTTGCAGGGGCTGGCAGGGGGACAGCAATGGGCACCATGGACTTTGCCCTGTCACCCCTGCCCTGTCCCCACCCCTGCCAGTGACAGAGATGGACAAACAGACGTCAGGCCTGGGGATGCCTCGAGCTGGGGGCATTTTGGGCAGCCCAGGGTGGCTCTGGAGGGGTGAGGAGTTTCCAAACAGCCAACACCCTTGTGGCCAACGTGCTTTGGGCACCCTGAGCCCCCCCGGGGGTTTTGGGTGGGTTTGTGCTATCGGTGTCCCCAGTGGGGTGTCACCCACCTCCCTCCTGTCCCCACACCCCAGTCCCCACCTGCTGTCACAGATAGAGCCACCAAGTGCCCTTGGGGTGTGGGAGGGGCTGATAAGGTGGGCACAGGCTGAGGGGGGATCCCACCAGTGGCTGGGGGGGATCCGGGCGTTCCCCTGTCCCAGACCCTCAGCCAGGGGTTGTTCCTGGGCATGGGCAGGGAAGGGCTCAGGGACACAGTGCCATGTGCCAACACAGTGCCATGTGCCAGCTGTCCCTGTTCCTGCTCTCCTTCATGGTGTGTGTGCCACCTTCCCTTGGGGGGGATTGGAGGTTTGGAAACTCCCTGGGGGGATGGCACAGCTGGGGGATCTCCAGCAGGATCCCAGCTCTGTGAGGGGCTCCAGTGCCCACATTCCCAGGGCTGTGGGGCTGGCAGGGCCTTTGGCACTTTGTCCCAGGAATGACCTGACTGTGGGAGCAACCCCTGCTGGGGCTGGGCTGGGCTGGACTGGGTTGGACTGGGCTGGGCTGGGCTGGACTGGGCTAGTGGCCATCCCTCTGAGTCACATCATCTGCTCCTCCTCCTCCTCCTCCTCCTCCTCCTCCTGCTCTGCTGGCGGTGCCATGCAGGGACAGAGCTGCTGTCCCCACTGTCCCCAGCTGCCACCACAGACCAGGGTCCTGCTGGGGACTGGCACCAGGGCCAGACTGACCTTTGCACCTCCAGGGACCATCCCTGCTCCTGGAATATCCCTGTGCCTGTGGGGGGCACTGGGGCAGGATGGTGCTGGCAGCCCCAGGGTGCTGGGTGGGGGCACATCCCCAATCCCAAACCACCCCTTGGATCCAAGATGGGCACAGGATGGACTGAGTGCCCCAAACCACCTCTGGGGGTGGCACAAAGGCACATCCCACCCTGGAATGGGATATCACACCAAGCACCCACTGCCCCTTGCCAATGTCTCATCTCACCTGGCTCTCCCCAGGGCTGTGCCAGCCTTGCCCCTTGGCACAGAGACACGTGTTGGTTCCATTCCCAGCTCTGGGAATGAAACCAGGAGAACCCCTCGGCCCCCCATTGCATTTGGGACTGGTTGGTGACCCGCTGGGAGGGAGGGAGGACACACCCCAGTGCCAGGAGTGCTGTGCCAGTGCCAGGAGTGCCCCCTGGCCCTGCTGGCTCTGCAAACTGAGGCCCAGCAAGCCCTGGGGGGGTTGTGGTGCCCCAGGAAAGGCTGTGCCGTGAGTCAGCAGAGCGCTGGGGGTGGCACCAGCACCCCTGGCACCCGCTGGCACTGGCACCATCCAGCCCAGTGACATGGCAGTGCCCACCCCAGACCCCCACCTGCATCCTCCCCGGGCTCCTTCCCCCTCCCTGTGAGGCTTTCTCGGGGAATTTCTGGCTGCAGGGGGTTATTTTTAGACTCTATAAAAAGCAGCCGGAGTTGCTTTCGCTCCGTTTGGCGCCTCGGGATTATTCACGCTCGGGGGAGCAGCACCTGCCCATGGCGGGGTTGGCACCGGCTGCCCACTGACCCCACGGCCCTGGCTGTGCCCTCCCTGTGTCTGCTGACCCTGCTTGGGCTGGGGGTGACCCAGCAGGGGGGGTGTGTCCCCTCGGGCACCCCAGACCCCAAAGAGGTGACGCCTCTGGCACCGCTGGCACCGTCTGGATTTGCTGAGTGTGTCTGAGCTGGGCCAGACAGGAGCTGGCAGGGGCATGGGAGAAGGAGACCCCTGTGCCCCTGCCCTGGTGGGCACAGCCACTCCTTCCATTGGCCACTGTCTCCAGCCAGGGGGTGAATTCCCAAGGAATTCCATTCTCCTCCATCCCCAGACCGTGCCTGGGGATGGGATGCCAGGCTGGAGGGGGGGATGTCCTGGTGCCTGGAGATGGGATGCCAGGCTGAGGGGGGGGGGGGGGGGTGATGTCCTGGTGCCTGGGGGGATGTCCTAGTGCCTGGGCATGGGATGTCCTGGTGCCTGGGGGTGGGATGCCAGGCTGGAGGGATTTCCTGGTGCCTGGGGATGGAATGCCAGGCTAGGGGGGGGGATGTCCTGGTGCCTGGGGGGGTGGGATGCCAGGCTGGGGGGGATGCCCTGGTGCCTGGGGGTGGCATGCCAGTCTGGGGGATGTCCTGGTGCTTGGGGGTGGGATGCCAGGCAGAGGGGGGATGTCCTGGTGCCTGGGAGTGGGATGCCAGGCTGGGGGGGGATGCCAGGCTGGGGGGATTTCCTGGTGCCTGGGGGTGGGATGCCAGGCTGGGGGGGATGCCCTGGTACCTGGGGGGATGTCCTGATGCCTGGGCATGGGATGTCCTGGTGCCTGGGGGTGGGATGCCAGGCTGGGGGGATGCCCTGGTACCTGGGGGGATGTCCTGGTGCCTGGGGATGGGATGCCAGGCTGGGGGGGATGCCAGGCTGGGGGGGATGCCCTGGTGCCTGGGGAGCCCTGGGGGGCTCTGCCCTCCCCTCTCACCCCCCTTTGTGTTCCCAGATCGATGAGATGCCCGAAGCTGCAGTAAAATCCTCCTCCAATAAGTACCAAGTTTTCTTCTTCGGCACCCACGAAACGTGAGTGGGCGCCGGGGCCGAGGGGCGATGGTGGGGTGGGCGACCCCGGGGTTTGGGAGAGACCCCCTGAATGCCACCCCTCACTGCTTGCCCCTCTGGCACAGGGCATTCCTGGGGCCCAAAGACCTTTTCCCCTACGAGGAGTGCAAGGAGAAGTTCGGAAAACCCAACAAGCGGAAAGGGTTCAGCGAAGGTTTGTGGGAGATCGAGAACAACCCCACGGTCAAAGCCTCGGGGTACCAGGTGGGCACGAGCTGGGGGGTCCCAGCACCTCCTTCCCTGCCCGTTCCCCCTCCCCAGGGCCCCTCTGTGACCCCTTTGTGTGTCCCCAGCCCACCCAGAAGAAGAGCTGCCCCGGGGCGGCCGAGCGGGAGCCGGACGGGGACAAGAAGGGCAGTGCCGAGGGCAGCAGCGACGAGGAGGGAAAACTGGTGATTGATGAGCAGTCCAAGGACAAGAACGAGAAAGGAGGGATCAAGAGGAAAGCAGAAGATGCTTTGGAGGTACCAGAGGGCGGTGGGAAATGCTGGGGAGAGCATGAGAAGAGCTGGAGAAGGGACTGGAGCACAAGTGCTGTGGGGAGAGGCTGAGGGAGCTGGGGGTGTTTAGCCTGGAGAAGAGGAGGCTCAGAGGTGACCTCAGCACTGTCTGGAACTGCCTGAAGGGAAGTTCTGGCCAGCTGGGGGTTGGTCTCTTCTCGCAGGACAAGAGGGCACAGCTTGAGCTCTGCCAGGGGAGGTTTAGGTTGGAGATCAGGTAGAAATTCTTTGCAGAGAGAGTGCTCAGGGATTGGAATGGGCTGCCCAGAGAGGGGGTGGATTCCCCATCCCTGGAGGGTTTTCAGCTGAGCTTGGCCGTGGCACTGAGTGCCATGATCTGGTAAAGGGACTGGAGTTGGACCAAGGGTTGGACTTGATGATCTGGGAGGGCTTTTCCAACCCAATCCATTCTATGATTCTGTGGATGTGGCACTGGGTGAGAATCCACCACTTCTTGATCCAACTCCACTGTGATCACCAGCCCAGGGCACTCAGTGATCCCAGTGGGGTTGGATCAAGGGTTGGACTTGATGATCTCAGAGGTCTTTTCCAACCCAATCCATTCTGTGATTCGGTGAATGTGCCCAGGTGGCCAAGAAGGCCAAGGGGATCCTGGCCTGGATCCAAACCAGCGTGGCCAGCAGGGCCAGGGCAGTGACCCTTCCCCTGGACTCTGCCTTGGGGAGGCCACACCTTGAGTGTTGTGTTCAGTTCTGGGCCCCTCAGGTGAGGAAAGAGATTGAGGGGCTGGAACGGGGCCAGAGAAGAGCAACGAGGCTGGAGAAGGGACTGGATGTGGCACTGAGTGTCCTCTGAAACACCTCCAGGGACAGAGAATCCACCAGGTCTTGATCCAACCCCACTGTGATCACCAGCCCAGGGCACAGAGTGCCAGAGTGATCCCAGTGGGGTTGGATCAAGGATTGATGATCTCCGAGGTCTCTTCCAACCCAACTGAGAAGAGCAACAAGGCTGGAGAAGGGACTGGAGCACAAGTGCTGTGGGGAGAGGCTGAGGGAGCTGGGGGTGTTCAGCCTGGAGAAGAGGAGGCTCAGAGGTGACCTCAGCACTGTCTGGAAGTGCCTGAAGGGAAGTTCTGGCCAGGTGGGGGTTGGTCTCTTCTCCCAGGCACTCAGCAATAGGACAAGGGGGCACGATGGGCTCAAGCTCTGCCAGGGGAAATTGAAGTTGGAGAGCAGAAGAAATTCTTTGCAGAGAGAGTGCTCAGGGATTGGAATGGGCTGCCCAGAGAGGGGGTGGATTCCCCATCCCTGGAGGTTTTTCAGCTGAGCTTGGCCGTGGCACTGAGTGCCATGATCTGGTAAAGGGACTGGAGTTGGACCAAGGGTTGGACTCAATGATCTTGGGGGTCTTTTCCAATCCAATCCATTCTATGGATGTGGCACTGAGTGAGAATCCACCACATCTTTATCCAACCCTACTGTGAGAATCCACCACATCTTGATCCAACCCCACTGTGATCACCAGCCCAGGGCACGGAGTGCCCTGGGCTGGTGATCACAGTAGGGTTGGATCAAGGGATGGACTTGCTGCTCTCAGAGGTCTCTTCGAACTCCGTGCCCTGGGCTGGTGATCACAGTGGGGTTGGATCAAGGGATGGACTTGCTGCTCTCAGAGGTCTCTTCCAACTCTGTGCACTGGGCTGGTGATCCCAGTGGGGTTGGACCAAGGGTTGGACTTGCTGATCTCAGAGGTCTCTTCCAACCCAACCCATTCTGTGATTCTGTGAATGGGGGCCCGGGCTGAGCTTTGCTCCCCCTGCCCAGGACTCCCCCAAACGCCCCAAGGATGCAGAGGGGCAGGAAGGGGACAAGCAGGTGGACAATGAAGAGACCCCCAAGGAGGAGCCCAACCCCACCCCAGGCGAGGGGGAGAAGAACAACGACGACACCGACGCGCCCGACACCGACGAGGCCAAGCAGGAGGGTCAGGAGGAGGTCAGAGACCACAAGGAGAGGTGAGGGTGGGGTGAGACCCCCGTGCCCACAGCTGGGCTCCTCCTGCCCCACCCCTGGCAGTGTGGGGGTGGCACTGAGTGCCCTCCCAGCATCCCTGTGCCCTCTCCCAACATCCCTGTGCTCCTTCCCAACATCCCTGTGCTCCTTCCCAACATCCCTGTGCCCTTTCCCAACATCCCTGTGCCCTTTCCCAAGATCCCTGTGCCCTCTCCCAAGATTCCAGTGCTCCATTCCAAGATCCCTGTGCCCTTTCCCAAGATCTTTGTGCCCTTTCCAAGATCCCTGTCCCCTTTCCCAACATCCCTGTCCCCTTTCCCAACATCCCTGTGCCCTCTCCCACCATCCCTGTGCCCTCTCCCATCCCTGTGCCCTCTCCCATCCCTGTGCCCATTCCCACCATCCCTGTCCCCTTTCCCAACATCCCTGTCCCCTTTCCCAACATCCCTGTCCCTATTCCCAACATCCCTGTGCCCTCTCCCAACATCCCTGTGCCCTTTCCCAAGATCCCTATCCCCATTCCCACCATCCCTGTGCCCTTTCCCAACATCCCTGTGCCCTTTCCCAACATCCCTGTGCCCTCTCCCAACATCCCTATCCCCATTCCCACCATCCCTGTGCCCTCTCCCATCCCTGTGCCCTCTCCCACCATCCCTGTGCCCTCTCCCACCCCTGTGCCCTCTCCCATCCCTGTGCCCATTCCCAACATCCCTGTGCCCTTTCCCATCCCTGTGCCCTCTCCCAACATCCCTGTGCCCTTTCCCACCACCCCTGTGCCCTTTCCCACCATCCCTGTGCCCTCTCCCATCCCTATCCCCATTCCCACCATCCCTGTGCCCTCTCCCATCCCTGTGCCCTCTCCCATCCCTGTGCCCTCTCCCACCCCTGTGCCCTCTCCCATCCCTGTGCCCTCTCCCACCCCTGTGCCCTCTCCCATCCCTGTGCCCTCTCCCATCCCTGTGCCCTCTCCCACCATCCCTGTGCTCCTTCCCAACATCCCTGTGCCCTTTCCCACCATCCCTGTGCCCTTTCCCACCATCCCTGTCCCCATTCCCAACATCCCTGTGCCCTCTCCCAACATCCCTGTGCCCTCTCCCAAGATCCCTGTGCCCTTTCCCAACATCCCTGTGCCCTCTCCCAAGATTCCAGTGCTCCATTCCAAGCTCCCTGTGTCCTTTCCCAAGATCTTTGTGCCCTTTCCAAGATCCCTGTGCCCTCCCAACATCCCTGTGCCCTCTCCCACCATCCCTGTGCCCTCCCAACATCCCTGTGCCCTCTCCCACCATCCCTGTGCCCTCTCCCAACATCCCTGTGCCCATTCCCACCATCCCTATCCCCATTCCCACCGTCCCTGTGCCCTCTCCCACCATCCCTGTGCCCTCTCCCATCCCTGTGCCCTCTCCCACCCCTGTGCCCCCTCCCAACATCCCTGTGCCCTCTCCCACCCCTGTGCCCATTCCCACCATCCCTGTGCCCATTCCCACCATCCCTGTCCCCATTCCCACCATCCCTGTGCCCTCTCCCACCCCTGTGCCCTCTCCCATCCCTGTGCCCTCTCCCACCCCTGTGCCCTCTCCCATCCCTGTGCCCTCTCCCATCCCTGTGCCCATTCCCACCATCCCTGTGCCCTCTCCCATCCCTGTGCCCATTCCCACCATCCCTGTGCCCTCTCCCATCCCTGTGCCCTCTCCCACCATCCCTGTGCCCTCTCCCACCCCTGTGCCCTCTCCCACCCCTGTGCCCTCTCCCATCCCTGTGCCCTCTCCCATCCCTGTGCCCATTCCCACCATCCCTGTGCCCTCTCCCATCCCTGTGCCCTTTCCCACCATCCCTATCCCCTCTCCCACCCCTGTGCCCATTCCCACCATCCCTGTCCCCATTCCCACCATCCCTGTGCCCTCTCCCATCCCTGTGCCCTCTCCCACCATCCCTGTCCCCATTCCCACCATCCCTGTCCCCATTCCCACTGTCCCTGTGCCCTCTCCCCTCCCTGTGCCCTCTCCCACCATCCCTGTCCCCATTCCCACCACCCCTGTGCCCTCTCCCACCCCTGTGCCCTCTCCCACCCCTGTGCCCTCTCCCACCACCCCTGTGCCCTCTCCCATCCCTGTGCCCTCTCCCATCCCTATCCCCATTCCCACCACCCCTGTGCCCTCTCCCACCCCTGTGCCCTCTCCCATCCCTGTGCCCTCTCCCATCCCTGTGCCCATTCCCACCATCCCTGTGCCCTCTCCCACCCCTGTGCCCTCTCCCAACATCCCTGTGCCCTCTCCCATCCCTGTGCCCTCTCCCATCCCTGTGCCCATTCCCACCATCCCTGTGCCCTCTCCCACCCCTGTGCCCTCTCCCAACATCCCTGTGCCCTCTCCCATCCCTGTGCCCTCTCCCATCCCTGTGCCCATTCCCACCATCCCTGTGCCCATTCCCACCATCCCTGTGCCCTCTCCCACCATCCCTGTGCCCTCTCCCATCCCTGTGCCCTCTCCCACCACCCCTGTGCCCTCTCCCATCCCTGTGCCCTCTCCCACCCCTGTGCCCTCTCCCACCCCTGTGCCCTCTCCCATCCCTGTGCCCTCTCCCACCATCCCTGTGCCCTCTCCCACCCCTGTGCCCTCTCCCATCCCTGTGCCCTCTCCCACCCCTGTGCCCATTCCCACCATCCCTGTGCCCTCTCCCCTCCCTGTGCCCTCTCCCACCCCTGTGCCCAGCTCTGTGTTTCCCCCCAGTCTGTAGCAGCTTCCCTGGGTTGCTGATCCTGCCCCGCGTCTCCCGCGCCGGTTCGGCCCGTCTGGAGCTCCTGGATGAGCAGAACCCACCCCCAAAATGAGATTTCAAAAGGAAAAAAACAAAAAAAAAGAAGAAAAAAACCCACACAAAAAAAGAAGAGGGAGAGATTGAGAGCGAGGTGGGAGGGCAGAGCAGGTGGCACCGCCCCGAGCGCCCGCCCTGCTGGGCAGACCCCTGGGGGTGCTGAGGCCTCGGGGCTGAGCTGTGGCTGGGAAATAAAAGTGATTCTTTGCCTTTTTAAAACCTTCCCAGGCCCGGGATTGGCCCCTGCCCCCCACCCGGGGGGGGGTCTGGGGGACATTTGTGGGGACAGGGATGGTGGGAATGGGGACAGGGATGGTGGGAGAGGGCACAGGGATGGGAGAGGGCACAGGGATGGTGGGAATGAGCACAGGGATGGTGGGAATGGGCACAGGGATGGTGGGAAAGGGCACAGGGATGGGAGAGGGCACAGGGATGTTGGGAATGGGGACAGGGATGGGAGAGGGCACAGGGATGTTGGGAATGGGCACAGGGATGGTGGTAGAGGGCACAGGGATGGTGGGAATGGGCACAGGGGTGGTGGTAGAGGGCACAGGGATGGTGGGAGAGGGCACAGGGATGGTGGGAATGGGGACAGGGATGGTGGGAGAGGGCACAGGGATGGTGGGAATGGGGACAGGGATGGTGGGAATGGGGACAGGGATGGGAAAGGGCACAGGGATGTTGGGAGAGGGCACAGGGATGGTGGGAGAAGGCACAGGGATTGTGGGAATGGGCACAGGGATGGTGGGAATGGGGACAGGGATGTTGGGAGAGGGCACAGGGATTGTGGGAATGGGCACAGGGATGGTGGGAATGGGGACAGGGATGTTGGGAGAGGGCACAGGGATGTTGGGAATGGGGACAGGGATGGGAGAGGGCACAGGGATGTTGGGAAAGGGCACAGGGGTGTTGGGAGAGGGCACAGGGATGTTGGGAGAGGGCACAGGGATGGTGGGAGAGGGCACAGGGATGGTGGGAATGGGGACAGGGATGGTGGGAGAGGGCACAGGGATGGTGGGAATGGGGACAGGGATGGTGGGAGAGGGCACAGGGATGGGAGAGGGCACAGGGATGGTGGGAGAGGGCACAGGGATGGTGGGAATGGGCACAGGGATGGGAGAGGGCACAGGGATGGTGGGAATGGGGATAGGGATGGTGGGAATGGGCACAGGGATGGGAGAGGGCACAGGGATGGTGGGAATGGGGATAGGGATGGTGGGAGAGGGCACAGGGATGGTGGGAGAGGGCACAGGGATGGGAGAGGGCACAGGGATGTTGGGAATGGGGACAGGGATGGTGGGAATGGCACAGGGATGGTGGGAGAGGGCACAGGGATAGTGGGAATGGGGACAGGGATGGGAGAGGGCACAGGGATGTTGGGAATGGGGACAGGGATGTTGGGAAAGGGCACAGGGATGTTGGGAATGGGGACAGGGATGTTGGGAAAGGGCACAGGGATGGTGGGAGAGGGCACAGGGATTGTGGGAAAGGGCACAGGGATGTTGGAAAGGGCACAGGGATGGTGGGAATGAGCACAGGGATGTTGGGAATGGGGACAGGGATGGGAGAGGGCACAGGGATGTTGGGAAAGGGCACAGGGATGTTGGGAATGGGCACAGGGATGTTGGGAATGGGGACAGGGATGTTGGGAAAGGGCACAGGGATGTTGGGAAAGGGCACAGGGATGTTGGGAATGGGCACAGGGATGGTGGGAATGAGCACAGGGATGTTGGGAGAGGGCACAGGGATGTTGGGAAAGGGCACAGGGATGTTGGGAAAGGGCACAGGGATGGTGGGAGGGGGCACAGGGATGTTGGGAATGAGCACAGGGATGGTGGGAGGGGGCACAGGGATGGGAGAGGGCACAGGGATGGTGGGAAAGGGCACAGGGATGGTGGGAGAGGGCACAGGGATGTTGGGAATGGGGACAGGGATGTTGGGAATGGGGACAGGGATGTTGGGAATGGGGACAGGGATGTTGAGAAAGGGCACAGGGATGGTGGGAATGAGCACAGGGATGTTGGGAATGGGGACAGGGATGGGAGAGGGCACAGGGATGGTGGGAATGGGGATAGGGATGGTGGGAATGGGGACAGGGATGGGAGAGGGCACAGGGATGTTGGGAAAGGGCACAGGGATGGGAGAGGGCACAGGGATGTTGGGAAAGGGCACAGGGATGTTGGGAATGGGCACAGGGATGGTGGGAGGGGGCACAGGGATGTTGGGAAAGGGCACAGGGATGTTGGGAATGGGCACAGGGATGTTGGGAATGGGCACAGGGATGTTGGGAGAGGGCACAGGGATGTTGGGAAAGGGCACAGGGATGTTGGGAATGGGGACAGGGATGTTGAGAAAGGGCACAGGGATGCTGGGAGAGGGCACAGGGATGTTGGGAGAGGGCACAGGGATGTTGGGAATGGGGACAGGGATGTTGGAGGGATCTTGGGAGGGAGCTCAGGGATTGTGGGAGAGGGTTGGGTCTGGGACAAGGGAAGAGCCAGCAGGAGGTTTCAGAGATGTTTAATAAAACAAAATGGGACTCACAGAATCTCCTGAGCTAAAAGGGACCCACAAGGGCCGTTGAGTCCCGGCCCTGCTCAGGACACCCCAGAGTCCCTCCAGTTCCCCAAATCCTGATGTCCCAGCACTGCCTGAGCTGGAGAGTGGTGGAATCAGGATAGTGGATCATCCAATGGCCTGAGCTGGAAGGGCCCCACCAGGACCATCCAGTGCAGCCCCAACTCCCCCCACGTGGCCCCGAGAGCTGCCCAAAGGCTCCTGGGGCTCTGCAGCCTCAGGGCCATGAACACACAGAGAGGCCACACCGGGGGGTTCGGCCGTGCCCGCACGGAGGGGACAGCGGGGACCCCCATCCTGGTGTGCCCCGGGCCAGCCCCGGGCCAGCCCCGGGCCAGGCAGGACGGCAGCAGAAAATGGAGCCGTGGGCGAGTGCCAGCCCTGGCGGGACTACAACTCCCGGCATGCCCCGCGGCGGGACTACAGCTCCCGAAATGCACCGCGGCGGGACTACAGGTCCCGGGGGCGGCGGGACTACAACCCCCGGCATGCACCGCGACGGGACTACAGCTCCCACCAGGCGCTGCTGGGCGGGCCGGGCCTCAGCGGGAGCTGCCCCGGGGCTGGGCCGGGGGTCGCGGGGGCCGGGGATGGGAACTGGGAGCGGGGGCACAAAGGGGGGCGGTGGGACTACAGCTCCCGGCATGCACCGCGGTGGGACTACAGCTCCCGGCATGCACCGCGGCGGAACCACGGCGCCGCAACCTGGCCACGCCCCCGTCACAAAAGCCACGCCCCTTCCAGCCCTAGACCCCGCCCCTTGAAACACCAGGCCCCGCCCCTTCCAGCAACAGGCCCCGCCCATTGCAGGCCCCGCCCAATCTCAGATCCCGCCCCATCACAGGCCCCGCCCCTTCCAGACACCGCCAATTCCAGTTCCAGGCCCCGCCCCATCTCAGGCCCCGCCCCTTTCAGCAGAGGCCCCGCCCCCGCTCCAGGCCCCGCCCCCGGCGCGCACGCGCGGGACGCGCAGGTGAGGGGGGAGGGGACGGGACCCTTTTGGGGGGTCTGAGAGGCCTTTTGGGGGGGTCTGTGAGGCCCTTTTGTGTGCGGGGCTCTTTTAGGGGGTGCGGGACTTTTTTGGGGGGCTGCGGGTCCTTTTGGGGAGGCTGAGGGGCCTTTTGAGGGGTGCGGGGCCCTTTGGGGGTCTGAAGGGCCCTTTTGGGGCGTCTGAGGGGCCCTTTTGGGGAGTCTGAGGGGCCCTTTGGGGGGGTCTGAGGAGCCCCTTTGGGGGGTCTGAGGGGCCCTTTTGGGGAGTCTGAGGGGCCCTTTGGGGGGTCTGAGGAGCCCCTTTGGGGGGTCTGAGGGGCCCTTTTGGGGGGTCTGAGGGGCCCTTTGGGGGGTCTGAGGGGCCCTTTTGGGGGGTCTGAGGAGCCCCTTTGGGGGGTCTGAGGGGCCCTTTTGGGGGGTCTGAGGGGCCCTTTGGGGGGTCTGAGGAGCCCCTTTGGGGGGTCTGAGGGGCCCTTTTGGGGGGTCTGAGGGGCCCTTTGGGGGGTCTGAGGGACCCTTTGGGGGGTGCGGGGCCCTTTTGGGGTCGGCGAGGTCTCTTTGGGGGGTCTGCAGGGCCATTTTGGGGAGTCTGAGGGGCCCTTTGGGGGGTTCTGAGGGGCTCTTTTGGGGAGTCTGAGGGGCCTTTTGGGGGTTCTGAGGGGCCCTTTTGGGGGGTCTGAGGGGCCCTTTCGGGGCGTCTGAGGGGGCCCTTTGGGGGGTGCAGAGCCCTTTGGGGGTTCTGAGGGGCCCTTTTGGGGGGTCTGAGGGGCCCTTTTGGGGGGTCTGAGGGGCCCTTTGGGGACACGGAGGGCTCTGCCTGGGGGTCGTTCCCGGGGGTCGGGGGGCTCTGCGGGCCCCCCTGGGGGGTGAGCAGGGGTCCCTGCTGGGGTCTGGCCCCTCTGTGGGGCAGGGGGTGCCCCCCTGGGGTTTGGGTCCCCCTTGGTGGGTGGGGTGTCTGAGGGGCTCCTGGGGGGTCTCTGGGGACAGCTGGGGGGGTCACTGGACCCCCTTTGGGGGTGTTTGGGGGGCTCCACAGGGTCCCTGGATCCCCTTTTAGGATCGGGGGGCTCTGCAGGATCCTCTCAGAGTCCCCTTTGGGTGAGGGGTGTCCTGCAGGACCCCTTTGTGGGGTGAGGGCTTGGCGGGACCCCCGGACCCTCTTTGTGGGGGGCTCTGCCGGGGCCTGGATCATCCCCCGTGGGGTCGGGGGGCTCTGCTGGACCCCTGGGCCCTCTTTGGGGGGGCTTGCCAGGGCCTGGATCATCCTTCACTGGGTCGGGGGGCTTAGACAGACCCCTGAGTCCTCTTTGGGTGTACGGGGGTCTCTTCTGGATGTTGTGTCCTCCTTGGGAGGGTCACTCTGACAGACCCCCGGGCCCTCTTTGTGGGGGGCTCTGCCAGGGCCTGGATCCCCTGTGGGGTCGGGGGGCTCTGCTGGGTTCTTGTGGGGGGCTCTGCCAGGGCCTGGATCCCCTGTGGGGTCGGGGGCTCTGCTGGGTTGTTGTGGGGGGCTCTGCCAGGGCCTGGATCCCCTGTGGGGTCGGGGGCTCTGCTGGGTTCTTGTGGGGGGCTCTGCCAGGGCCTGGATCCCCTGTGGGGTCGGGGGCTCTGCTGGGTTCTTGTGGGGGGCTCTGCCAGGGCCTGGATCCCCTGTGGGGTCGGGGGGGCTCTGCCAGGGTTTCATCAATGATCCCCCATGGAGTTGGGGGGCTCTGCCAGGACCCCGGGTTCCTGTTTTGGGGGGCTCTGCCAGAGCCTGGATCCCCTCTGGGGTTGGGGGGGCTCTGTCAGGGTCTGGGTGATCCCTGTGGGGTCGGGGGGCTCTGCTGGACCATTGGGCCCTCTTTGTGGGGGGCTCTGCCAGCGTTTGGATGATCCCCATGGGGTCGGGGGGCTCTGCCTCCCCCCTGCCTCTCCCCCCTCCGTGGGAGCAAGAGGGGCGACCCCCTGCCCCCCTAACCCCCCGCCCCACAGCACCCCCTGCCCCACAGCACCCCCACCCCACAGCAACCCCGCCCCACAGCACCCCCTGCCCCACAGCACCCCCTGCCCCACAGCACCCCCCGCCCCACAGCACCCCTCTGACCCCCCTGCCCCATAGCACCTCCCTGACCCCCTTCCCCCCAGCACCCCCTGCCCCCGCCCCACAGCACCCCTTGCCCCACAGCACCCCCTGACCCCCCCGCCCCACAGCACCCCCGGGAGCAGGAGGGGTGACCCACAGCACCTCCCTGACCCCCCCGCCCCACAGCGATCCTGCCCCCCAGCACCCCCTGACCCCCCACCCCACAGCACCCCACGCTCCACAGCACCCCCTGACCGCCCTGCCCCCACAGCACCCCCCCGCCCCACAGCACCCCCGCCCCACAGCACCCCCTGGCCCCCCCGCCCCACAGCACCCCCTGCCCCCCGCCCTGCAGCACCCCCTGCCCCCCGCCCCACAGCACCCCCTGCCCTACAGCACCCCCTGACCCCCCTGCCCCACAGCACCCCCGGGAGCAGGAGGGGTGACCCACAGCACCTCCCTGACCCCCCCCGCCCCACAGCGATCCCGCCCCACAGCACCCCTGACCCCCTGCTCCCCCTCCCACCCCCGGGGGCAGGAGGGCTGACCCGCTGCCCCCCCGCCCCACAGCACGATGCGGCTCTTGGCGCTCCTGTGGAGTCGGGGGACTCCACTGACCCCCTGCTCCCCCTCCCACCCCCGGACCCCCCCGCCCCACAGCACCCCCCGCCCCCCTGCTTTCCCCCCCGGGAGCAGGAGTGCTTACCCCCTGCCCCCCGCCCCACAGCACCCCTGGGAGCAGGAGTGCTGACCCCCGCCCCACAGCACCCCCGGGATCAGGAGTGCTGACCCCCGCCCCACAGCACCCCCGGGAGCAGGAGTGCTGACCCCTGCCCCCCGCCCCACCCCATCCCCGGGAGCAGGAGTGCTGACCCCCTGCCCCACAGCACCCCCGGGATCAGGAGTGCTGACCCCTGCCCCCCGCCCCACAGCACGATGCGGCTCTCGGCGCTCCTGTGGGGTCGGGGGGCTCCACTGACCCCCTGCTCCCCCACCCCCGGGATCAGGAGTGCTGACCCCTGCCCCGCCGCCCCACAGCACGATGCGGCTCTCGGCACTCCTGTGGGGTCGGGGGGCTCCACTGACCCCCTGCCCCACCCCCAGGAGCAGGAGTGCTGACCCCTGCCCCCCGCCCCACCCCACCCCCGGGATCAGGAATGCTGACCCCCGCCCCACAGCACCCCCGGGAGAAGGAGTGCTGACCCCTGCCCCCTGCCCCACAGCACCCCCGGGAGCAGGAGTGCTGCCCCCCGCCCCACAGAACCCCCGGGAGCAGGAGTGCTGACCCCTGCCCCCCCGCCCCACAGCACGATGCGGCTCTCGGCGCTCCTGTGGGGTCGGGGGGCTCCACTGACCCCCTGCCCCACCCCCGGGAGCAGGAGTGCTGACCCCTGCCCCCCGCCCCACCCCACCCCCGGGAGCAGGAGTGCTGACCCCCGCCCCACAGCACCCCCGGGAGCAGGAGTGCTGCCCCCCGCCCCACAGCACCCCCGGGAGCAGGACTGCTGACCCCTGCCCCCCCGCCCCACAGCACCCCCGGGAGCAGGAGTGCTGCCCCCCGCCCCACAGCACCCCCGGGAGCAGGAGTGCTGACCCCTGCCCCCCGCCCCACAGCACCCCCGGGAGCAGGAGTGCTGACCCCCTGCCCCCCGCCCCACAGCACGATGCGGCTCTCGGCGCTCCTGTGGGGTCGGGGGGCTCCACTGACCCCCTGCCCCACCCCCGGGATCAGGAGTGCTGACCCCTGCCCCCCGCCCCACAGCACGATGCGGCTCTCGGCGCTGCTGAGCGCGGCCCGGGCTCTGCCCCCCGGGTACCGGCACGGGACGTGGCCCCCCGAGAGCGCGGCCGCGAAGCTGCGAAACCCCCCCGGGCAGCGCCGCCGAAAGGTCTTTGTGGAGCCCATCCCGGATGAAGACTGGAAGGTGTTCTGGGGGGACACGGTGAGTGACCCCCTGCCCAGGGCCCCCCCGGGCTGCTGGCAGGGCTGGGGTCTCACTGTCCCCCCTCCCCAGGCCCCCCCGGGCTGGGGGTCTCACTGTCCCCACTCTCCAGGGCACCCCCCCCGGGCTGGGGGTCTCACTGTCCCCCTTCCCCAGGCTGGGGGTCTCACTGTCCCCCCTCCCCAGGGCCCCCCCGGGCTGGTGGCAGGGCTGGGGTCTCACTGTCCCCCCTCCCCAGGCCCCTCTGGGCTGGGAGTCTCACCTGTCCCCTCCCCAGAGTCCCCCCGACTGGTGGCAGGGCTGGGGGTCTCACCTGTCCCCTGTGCCCCCTCCCCCGTGCTGGGGGTCTCACCTGTCCCCCCCTCCCCCAGGCTGGGGGTCTCACTGTCCCCCCTCCCCAGGCCCCAGCCCGTGCTGGGGGTCTCACCTGTCCCCCCTCCCCCAGGCTGGGGGTCTCACCTGTCCCCTGTGCCCCCTCCCCAGGGCCCGCCCGGGCTGGTGGCAGGGCTGGGGGTCTCACCTGTCCCCCCCTCCCCCAGGCTGGGGGTCTCACTGTCCCCCCTCCCCAGGCCCCAGCCCGTGCTGGGGGTCTCACCTGTCCCCCCTCTCCCCACCACAGGTGCAGGTGTTGGCCGGGAAGGACGCGGGAAAGCAGGGCAGGGTCACCCAGGTCGTGCGGCCTCGGAACTGGGTCGTGGTGGAAGGACTGAACACGGTGAGGACTGGGGGGCACTGAGGGGTTCTGGGGGGCACCGGGGGGTCTCTGGGGGGGTCACAAGCTGGTGCTGACCCCACATCCCTTGGCAGCACTACCGGTACATCAACCGCACAGCCAAGTCCTCCGGCACCTACATTGCCAGCGAGGCCCCTCTGCTGCTCAGCCAGATCAGCCTGGTGGACCCCGAGGACCGGTAAGGGCTGTGGGGGGGCTGAGGGGACCCCCACTGTGGCCCCCCCGTGCCATCCTGCCCCCCCAACCCCCCGTGTGCCCGCAGGAAGCCGACGGAGGTGGAGTGGAGGTACACGGAGGAGGGCGAGCGCGTCCGCGTGTCCCTGCGCAGCGGCCGCATCCTGCCCGTGCCCCCCCAGCCACGCCGCGATGGCATCGTCCCCGAGAACTGGATCGGTGAGTGGGGCACAGGGCAGGCCGGGGGGCACACAGGGAGGGCCTGAGGGGGCTCAGCGCTGTCCCCCCACCCGCACAGATGGCCCCAAGGACACGTCGGTGGAGGACGCGCTGGCCAAGACCTACCGGCCGTCCCTGAAGACGTTTGAGGAGGAGATCATGGATGCCATGGGGATTGTGGAGACACGTCGGGCCAAGAAATCCTACTGGTATTAACTGGGGGGCCCAGGCCAGGCCAGACCCGCCCAGGCCAGGCCGGACCCACCCAGGCCAGGCTGGAACCACCCCAGGCCAGGCCTACCCCAGGCCAGGCCGGAACCACCCCAGGCCAGGCCAGGCCCACCCCAGGCCAGGCCAGGCCCAGGCCAGAACCACCCCAGGACTGGCCAAGCCCAGGCCAGGCCAGACTCACCCCAGGCCAGGCCCGGCCAGACCCACCCCAGGACTGGCCAGGCCCACCCTAGGCCAGGCCAGGCCCAGGCCAGACCCACCCCCGGACTGGCCAGACCCACCCCCGGACTGGCCAGACCCACCCCAGGCCAGGCCAGACCCACCCCAGGCCAGGCCAGACCCACCCCAGGACTGGCCAGGCCAGGCCCACCCCAGGGTGGGCTCTGCAATAAACACCCCCCTTGGTTTTTTGCACGGTGTATTTGGCACAGCCCCAGCTCACTCACATCCAGCTCTGGGCAGTACCAGTTCCAGGTTTATTGTGGTCTGTGCCCAGGGCCAGGGGGGCTCTCAGCCCCTCCCTCGGGGGGGTCTCAGCCCCCTGGGGGATCCTCGTCCTCACTGCTGTCCCCCTCCTCGCTGTCCCCATCCAGCCCTGCCAGCACCGTGTCCAGCGGTGTCCGAGCAGCCACGAGCGCCACGTTCCGTGGGGAGAACAGGGGGTTGAACAGGGGCACGAGGGCACAGTGGAATCCTGGGAGAGAGGAGAGAGAGTTGGAGTGAGGGGAGAGAGGGTTGGGAGAGAGGGAGGCTCAGGAAAGAAGAGGGAGAGGGTCTGGAGAGGAGAAGAAGGGTTGGTGGGAGAAGGGAAGGTTGAAGAGAGGGAGAGGAGAGAGAAGGAGGATTGGGAGAAGGGAGGGTTGAAGAGAGGGAGAGGAGAGAGAAGGAGGATTGGGAGAAGGGAGGGTTGAAGAGAGGGAGAGGAGAGAGAAGGAGGGTTGGGAGAAGGGAGGGTTGAAGAGAGGGTTAGGAAGGTTGGGAGAAAGAACAAAGGGCTGGGGGAGAGAAGGTTGGGAGAGTGGAGGAGAGATGGGATTGGGGAAAGAGGAGAGCAAGGGCCGGGAGAGGAGAAGGAGGGCTGGGAGAAGAGAGGGTTGAAGGGAGGGCTAGGAGAGAGGAGAAGGAAGGTTGGGAGAAAGGGAAGGACTGGGAGAGAGAGGGTTGGGAGAGTGGAGGAGAGATGGGATTGGGGAGAGAGGAGAGGGAGCACCAGAAGAGAAGAGTCAGGGAGAGGAGAGGGAGGGTTGGGAGAAGGGAGGGTTGAATGGAGGGTTAGGAGAGAGAAGGAAGGTTAGAAGAAAGAGTGAAAAGCTGGGAAAGAGAGGGGTTGGGAGAGTGGAGAAGGAGGGATGGGATTGGGGAGAGGAGAGGGAGGGCCAGGAAAGAAGAGAGAGTCAGGGAGAGAGGAGGAGGGTTGGGAG
Source organism: Pithys albifrons albifrons (assembly GCF_047495875.1). Taxonomy (NCBI): domain Eukaryota; kingdom Metazoa; phylum Chordata; class Aves; order Passeriformes; family Thamnophilidae; genus Pithys; species Pithys albifrons. The sequence continues at coordinate 1,126,721 of NC_092487.1, forward strand.
AAGGGAGGGTTGAAGGGAGGGCTAGGAGAGAGGAGAAGGAAGGTTGGGAGAAGGGGAAGGACTGGGAGAGAGAGGGTTGGGAGAGTGGAGAGTTGGGACTGGGGCCAGGAGAAAAGAGGGAGAGGAGAAGGAGGGTTGGGAGAGTAAAAAAAGATGAACGGGAGGGTTGGAGAAAAGGTTGGGAGAGAGAACTGGAGTGAGGAGATGGAGAGTTTGGATAGGAGGGTCTGGAGCAAGGAGAAGCAGGAGAGGGGAGATGGGAGGGAGGAGAGGGAAGATCAGGAGAGAGGGGGGAGGGTTTGGAGAGAGAGGGTCAGGAGAGAGGAGAAGGGGGGCCAGGATAAAAAAGAGAGAGCTGGGGAGAGAAGGAGGGTTGAGAGAGGAAAAAAATGAGAGAGAGGGTTGAAGAGAGAAGTGTGGGAGAGGATTGGAGGGAGGATTGGAAGAGAGAGAGGATCAGAGTGAGGAGGAGAGATCAGCCAGGAGAGACTTGGGAAGGGAGAGGGGGAGGGTTGGGAGAGGAGAGAGAGGGCTGGGAGAAGAAAGGGAGTGTTGGGCAGAGAAGGAGGAGGATTGGGAGAGGAGAAGGAGGGTCGGAGAGAGGAGAAGGAGGGTGGGGAGAGGAGAAGGAGGGTGGGGAGAGGAGGAGGAGGGTCGGGCAGAGGAGAAAGAGGGTTGGTAGAGGAGGAGGAGGGTCGGGGAGAGAAGAAGGAGAGTCGGGGAGAGAAGAAGGAGGGTTGGGAGAGGAGGAGGGTTGGGAGAGGAGGAGGAGGGTTGAGAGAGGAGGAGGAGGCTTGGGAGAGGAGGAGGAGGGTTGGGCAGAGAAGAAGGAGGGTTGGGAGAGGAGAAGGAGGGTCGGGGAGAGAAGAAGGAGGGTTGGGAGAGGAGAAGGACGGTCGGGGAGAGGAGGAGGAGGGTCGGGCAGAGGAGAGAGAGGGTTGGGAGAGGAGGAGGAGGGCTGGGAGAGGAGGAGGAGGAGGGTTGGGAGAGAAGAAGGAGGGTCGGGAGAGGAGGAGGAGGGTCGGGCAGAGGAGAAGGAGGGTTGGGAGAGGAGGAGGAGGGTTGGGCAGAGAAGAAGGAGGGTTGGGAGAGGAGGAGGTGGGTCTGGCAGAGGAGAGAGAGGGTTGGGAGAGGAGGAGGAGGGCTGGGAGAGGAGGAGGAGGAGGGTTGGGAGAGAAGAAGGAGGGCTGGGAGAGGAGGAGGAGGAGGGTTGGGAGAGAAGAAGGAGGGTCGGGCAGAGGAGGAGGAGGGTCGGGCAGAGGAGAGAGAGGGTTGGGAGAGGAGAAGGAGGGTCGGGGAGAGAAGAAGGAGGGTTGGGAGAGCAGGAGGAGGGTTGGGAGAGAAGGAGGGTTGGGAGAGGAGAAGGAGGGTTGGGGAGAGGAGGAGGGTCAGGGAGAGGAAGAGGAGGGTTGGGAGAGGAGGAGGAGGGTTGGGAGACAGAAAGGGTGGTGAGGCAGAGTCGCCCTGCCCGTGCCGCCCCCAGCCGTGCCCACCTTGCTCACGCAGGTAGAGCAGGCGGTCGAGCAGCACGAGGGTCTCCACGACGGGCGCCAGGAGCTGCCCCAGGGTGCAGAAGGCGACCACCTTGTGCTGCTGCTCCAGCATGGCCCCCACGGCCCCCGAGTCCAGCGGGACCCCCGCAGGGTCCAGCCCTGCCTGGGGCAGCGCCAGGCGGGCGTATCTGGGGGGGAACCACCACACGGGGGGCTGGGGGGAGCCCAGGAAGGGGGTCCCCCATCCCCAAACTCACAGGAGGACAGCTGGGAATGCAGAAGGGGGTTGCCCTCCCCAAACTCACGAGGCTCCCTGAAGGGGGTCCCCCATGTCCAAATACACCTGGGGCCCAGGAGGGGACACAGAAGGAGTCACCTGTCCCCAAACTCCTGAGAAGGGTCTCAGAGGGGGGTCCTCCCTCCCCAGACTCACAGGGGCCCAGGAGGGGAGCCAGAAGGAGTCACCTGTCCCCAAAGTCATGAGGAAGGATCCAGAAGGGAGTCCCCCTTCCCAGTCTTAGGGGAGGGGGACACAGAAGGAGTCACCTGTCCCCAGACTCACAAGGAAGGCCCCAGAGGGGGGTCCCTCCTCCCCAGACTCACTGGGCCCAGGAGGGTACACAGAAGGGGATCACCTGTCCCCAAACTCATGAGAAAGGTCCCAGAAGGGAGTACTCCCTCCCCTAAACCACTGGGGCCCAGGAGGGGGCACAGAAGGGGTCACCTGTCCCCAAACTCACTGGGGCTCACAGAGGGTCCCAGAAGGGGGTCCCCCTTCCCCAAACCCACTGGGGCCCAGGAGTGTCCCAGAAGGGGTCACCTGTCCCCAGACTCATGAGGAAGGTCCCATAATGGGGTCCTCCCTCCCCAAAATCACTGGGGGCCAGGAGGGGATGCAGAAGGGGGTCCTCCCTCTCCAAACTCAGTGGGGCTCACAGAGGGTCCCAGAAGGGTGTCACCCTTCTCCAGACTCACAGGGGCCCAGAAGGGGGCCCAGAAGGGGTCACCTGTCCCCAGACTCACTGGGGCCCCCTTCCCCAAACCCACTGGGGCCCAGGAGTGTCCCAGAAGGGGTCACCTGTCCCCAGACTCACTGGGGGAAGCTGAGGGTGTGCGCCTTCCTGCCCACCTGCACCCCCAGGTGCCTCTTGCCGGGGTGGGCGCCGCAGATGATGCTCTCGAGGGTGGCACGGTAGCAGTGGGCGCGCAGGTGGGCACTGCCCCGGCGCAGCCGCCCCTCGAACTCCTCCAGCGCGTGGCACGCGGCCTCCCGTGCCCGGTAGGACAGCTGGTGGCCCGGCAGCGCCGCCACCGTGGCACTCAGGGGGTATCCTGGCGAGGGGCAGCCGGGGGGCTGCGGGGCCACCGACACCTTCATGTAACAACAGCCCACGGAGGCCACGGCGGCCACGGCGGGGCTGCGGGCAAAGTGGCGCAGCAGGGCCGGGCTGAGGTCCCCGCAGGCGTGTAGTCCTGTCACCAACACGGGACCCCCGTCCTCAGAGCCCCCCGGGCCCCCCAGCGGGTTCTGGGCAGCAGGGCCAGGCTTGCGGGGCAGCAGGGCCGGGCTGGGGAGGTCGGGGGGCAGCAGGGCCGGGCTGGAGGGGTCGGGGGGCAGCAGGGCCAGGCTGAGGTCCCCGCAGGCGTGTAGTCCTGTCACCAACACGGGACCCCCGTCCTCGGAGCCCCCCGGGCCCCCCAGAGGGTTCTGGGCAGCAGGAGGGGGGTTAGGGGGGTCCCCACAGGTGTGTAGCCCTGTCACCAACACGGGACCCCCGTCCTCGGAGCCCCCCGGGCCCCCCAGAGGGTTCTGGGCAGCAGGGCCAGGCTTGCGGGGCAGTAGGGCCGGGCTGGGGAGGTCGGGGGGCAGCAGGGCCGGGCTGGAGGGGTCGGGGGGCAGCAGGGCCAGGCTGGGGTCCCCGCAGGTGTGTAGCCCTGTCACCAGCACGGGACCCCCGTCCTCAGAGCCCCCCGGGCCCCCCAAAGGGTTCTGGGCAGCAGGAGGGGGGTTGGGGGGGTCGGGGGGCAGCAGGGCCGGGCTGAGGTCCCCACAGGCGTGCAGTCCTGTCACCAACACGAGACCCCCGTCCTCGGAGCCCCCCGGGCCCCCCAGCGGGTTCTGGGCAGTAGCAGGGGGGTTTGGGGGGTCCCCACAGGCGTGTAGCCCTGTCACCAACACGGGACCCCCGTCCTCGGAGCCCCCCGGGCCCCCCAGAGGGTTCTGGGCAGCAGCAGGGGGGTCGGGGGGCAGCAGGGCTGGGCTGGGGTGGTCAGGGGGCAGCAGGGCCGGGCTGGGGTCCCCACAGGGGGGCAGTCCTGTCACCAACACGGGACCCCCATCCTCGGAGCCCCCCGGGCCCCCCAGAGGGTTCTGGGCAGCAGGGCCAGGCTTGCGGGGCAGCAGGGCCGGGCTGGGGAGGTCGGGGGGCAGCAGGGCCGGGCTGGAGGGGTCGGGGGGCAGCAGGGCCAGGCTGGGGTCCCCGCAGGTGTGTAGCCCTGTCACCAGCACGGAACCCCCGTCCTCAGAGCCCCCCGGGCCCCCCAGAGGGTTCTGGGCAGTAGCAGGGGGGTTTGGGGGGTCCCCGCAGGCGTGTAGCCCTGTCACCAACATGGGACCCCCGTCCTCGGAGCCCCCTGGGCCCCCCAGAGGGTTCTGGGCAGCAGGAGGGGGGTCGGGGGGGTCGGGGGGCAGCAGGGCCGGGCTGGGGTCCCCACAGGGGGGCAGTCCTGTCACCAACACGGGCCCCCTGTCCTCGGAGCCCCCCGGGCCCCCCAGAGGGTTCTGGGCAGCAGGGCCAGGCTTGGGGGGGTCCCCACAGGCGTGTAGCCCTGTCACCAGCACGGGACCCCCGTCCTCAGAGCCCCCCGGGCCCCCCAGAGGGTTCTGGGCAGCAGGAGGGGGGTCAGGGGGGTCGGGGGGCAGCAGGGCCAGGCTGAGGTCACTGCAGGTGTGTAGCCCTGTCATCAACACGGGACCCCTGTCCTCAGAGCCCCCTGGGACCCCCAGAGGGTTCTGGGCAGCAGCAGGGAGGTTGGGGGGCAGCAGGGCCGGGCTGGGGTCCCCACAGGCGTGCAGTCCTGTCACCAACACGGGACCCCCGTCCTCGGAGCCCCCCGGGCCCCCCAGAGGGTTCTGGGCAGCAGGGCCGGGCTCAGGGGGCTCAGGGGGGTCGGGGGGCAGCAGGAGCTCCCCCCAGGGCGCTGAGGGGTCCAGGCGCCCGGGCACGTGGTGTGGGGCCCGTGGGGTGAGGGGGCGGCGCTGGGAGGGGTGGGGGCGGCGCTGGGGGTGCCCCCCGTGCCCGGTGCCCCCCGTTTTCTGCAGCTCCCGCAGCAGCTCCTGGTCAAAGCGCTGGGCCAGCCCGGCCAGGCGGGCATCGCTCTCCACCGCCGTGACCGACAGGCCGAGGCCGAAGGACAAGAACCGGGAGAGGTGGCCCTGGCAGGGGGGACACGCTCAGCTGGGGGGGGGGGCAGCCCCCCGTGCCCCCCCGTGCCCCCCTGTGCCCCCCTGTGCCCCCCAGCCCTTACCTGCCCTGCTCCCACGTCCACCACACGCTCACAGCCCGTGGCCCGGCTCAGGCGCCGCAGCAGCTGCGGGAGGAAAGGGGGGCTGGGGGGTCACCCACCTTGTTGGGGGGCTGGGGGGTCACAGGGGAGGGGACAGAGGGCACCCACCTTGTTGGGGGGCTGGAGAGTTGCAGGGGACAGGATGGGGGGGCACCCCCCTTGCTAGGGGGGCTGGGGGGTCACAGGGGAGGGGGGGACAGGGGGCACTCACCTTGTTGGGGGCTGGGGGGTCACAGGGGAGGGGGGGAGAGGGGGCACTCACCTTGTTGGGGGGCTGGTGGGTCACAGGGGAGGGGGCACCCATCTGGCTGGAAGGTCCCAAGGAGGGGACAGGGGGCACCCACCTTGTTTGGGGGGCTGGGGGATCACAGGGGAGGGGGTCACCCACCTTGCCTGGGGGGCAGGGGGGCACTGGAGGGTCAGAAGGAGGGGACAGGGGGTACCCACTTTGCCTGGGGGGCAGGGGGCACTGGAGGTTGGCAGGGGAGGAAACGGGGGGCACACACCTGAAGGGTTGCAGGGAGGGGACGGGGGGCACCCGCCTTGACTGGGGGGAAACTGGAGGGTCACAGGGGAGGGACTGGGGGGCACCCACCTTGTTGGAGGGCTGGAGGGTCACAAGGAGGGCACAGGGGGGCACCCACCTTGCTTGAGGGACTGGGGGGGAACTTGAGGGTCACAGGGAAGGGGACAGGAGGGAACTCACCTGGCTGGAGGGTCCCAAGGAGGGGACAGGGGGCACCAGCCTTGTTGGGGAGGCACTGGAGGGTCACAGGGGAGGGGACAGGGGGGCACCCACCCTGTTTGGGGGCTGGGGGAGGAACTGGAAGGTCACAAAGAGGGGAGAGGGGACACCCCCTTTGCTGGGGGGGAACTGGGGGGAAACTGGGGGGTCACAGGGGAGGGAACAGGGGGGCACCCACCTTGTTGGGGGAACTGGAGGGTCGCACAGGGGGGACAGGGGGCACCCACCTTGCCTGGGGAGCTGGGGGAACACTGAGGGGTGACAGGGAGGGGACAGGGGGCACCCACCTTGCCTGGGGAGCTGGGGGAACACTGAGGGGTGACAGGGAGGGGGCAGGGGGCACCCACCTTGCCCAGGCGCTGGATCTCGTGCTGCTTTTTGGGCTTGACGTGGCGGCGCAGCAGGGGGTGCAGGCGGGGGCTCTGGCACGGGGGGCATGGGGGGCACGGGGACCCCCTGGGGCGGCCCCGGGGCAGGGCAAGGGCACGGGCAGCAGCAGCAAAGGCCAGCAGGGACAGTGGCCAGGTGGCCCCGGGGCCACCAGGGCCCCCCAGCAGCGTGGCCAGCTGTGAGGGGGTGGCACTGGCCAGGGCGTTCTGCCAGGCGGGGGGCAGCTGTGCCCACAGCCCCTCGGTGAAGAAATCCTGGGGGGCAGAGGGGGGTGGGTCAGTGTGGGGGGCAGGAGGTGGGTCAGTGTGGAGGGCAGAGGGTGGGTGGGTCAGTGTGGGGGGCATGGCCAGGGGGCAGGGGTGGGTCAGTGTGGGGGGCAGAGGGTGGGTCAGTGTGGGGGGCATGGCCAGGGGCAGGGGTGGGTCAGTGTGGGGGGCATGACCAGGGGGCAGGGGTGGGTCAGTGTGGGGGGCACAGCTGGGGGGGCAGGGGGTGGGTCAGTGTGGGGGGGTGGGTCAGTGTGGGGGGCAGAGGGTGGGTGGGTCAGTGGGGGGTGTGTGGGGCACTGCCAGGGGGGTGTGTGGGGCACTGTCAGGGGGGTGTGTGGGGCACTGTCAGGGGGCACGGGGAGCACAGTCAGAGGCACGGGGGGCACTGTCAGGGGGGGCTGTGGGGCACTGTCAGGGGGCACGGGGGGCACTGTCAGGGGGGTGTGTGGGGCACTGTCAGGGGCACGGGGGGCACTGTTGGGGGCACGGGGGGCACTGTCAGGGGGGTGTGTGGGGCACTGTCAGGGGCACGGGGGGCACTGTCGGGGGGCACGGGGGGCACTGTCAGGGGCACGGGGGGCACTGTCAGGGGGGTGTGTGGGGCACTGTCAGGGGCACAGGGGGCACTGTCAGGGGGCACGGGGGGCACTGTCGGGGGGCACGGGGGGCACTGTCAGGGGGGTGTGTGGGGCACTGTCAGGGGCACGGGGGGCACTGTCAGGGGGGGTGTGTGGGGCACTGTCAGGGGGGTGTGTGGGGCACTGTCAGGGGCACGGGGGGCACTGTCAGGGGGCACGGGGGGCACTGCCAGGGGGGTGTGTGGGGCACTGTCAGGGGGCACGGGGGGCACTGTCGGGGGCACGGGGGGCACTGTTGGGGGCACGGGGGGCACTCACGATGACGAAGGCGTCGATGAGGGGCCGGTAGAGGCTCAGCAGGCGAATGACGTCACTGACCCGACGCTGTTCAGGGCAGGGGGGCAGAGGGGCCGGGGCCGCCATGGCAGCACCTGCGGGGGGGGGGCTGTGACGTCACCCCGGGGCACTCCCTGGGGGCTGTGATGTCATCAAGGGTGACATCCCCTGTGACTGTGACATCACCCTGGGGCACATCCCTTGAGGCTGTGACGTCACCCTGGAACAGCTCCCTTGGGGCTGTGACGTCACCCTGGGGCACGTTTCTTGGGGCTGTGACATCATCACAGGGCACATCCCTTGGGGCTGTGACGTCACCATCGGGCATGTCCCTTGGGGCTGTGACGTCACCCCACCTCCCTGGCTGTCCCATCCACATCCAGCGGATGTATGACGTCACCAAAGCGTGACGTCACGCGAGCACGCGATAGCTCCCGCCCGCCCCTGTGACGCCACGCGGCTGTGACGTCACAACCCGAGCCATGCCGTCACCGGGGCCCGCCACGCGTCCTCGCGTACCTGTGACGTCACCGGGCCGGCCGGGACCCCGAACGGGCCTTGCCGCCCTCACCGGGGCAGCGCCGGCGAGCCGTGACGTCGCTCTGACGTCACGGGATGACGTCGTGGGGCCGCCGCCGCCGCCACGCGCTCCGCCCGAGCTCCCGCCGCGGCGCGGGCTGATGACGTCACTGCCGGTAACGGGCGGACCACGCGCCGCTTCGGGGGCTTCCGATTCCGGGGCGAGGCGGTGAGTGGGGGGCGGGCCTGGGGCCGGACGGGGGTCCCGGGGGGTTGGGGGATCCCCGGGGCCGGTGCTGGGGGTCCCGGCGCTCCCGGAGACCGGGTGAGGGTCCCGGGGGTCGGGGGTCCCGAGGGTTGGGGGATCCCCGGGGCCGGACGGGGGTCCCGGGGGTTGGAGGTTCCCGTGTCGGCGGTCCCGGCCGTTGGGGGTCCCGGCGCTCCCGGGGGCCGGGTGAGGGTCCCGGGGGTTGGGGGTCCCTGCTGTTCAGCGATCCCCGGGGCCGGACGGGGGTCCCGGGAGTTGGGGGTTCCCGTGCCGGCGGTCCCGGCCGTTGGGGGTCCCGACGCTCTCCGGGGCCGTGTGGGGGTCTCGGCGGTTGGGGGTCCCTGCTGTTCAGCGATCCCCGGGGCCGGGGCCGGTGGTCCCGGGGATTGGGGGTCCCTGTGCCGGTGGTCCGGGGAGTTGGGGGAGCCGGTGCCGGTGCCCGTGCTAATGCCGGTGGTCCCGGGAGGGTTGGGGGTCCCGGAGCCAGAGCCGGTGGTCCGGGGGGTTGGTTGGGGGACCCAGAGCCAGTGCCGGTGGTCCCGGTGCCTATGCCGGTGGTCCCGGGGGTTGGTTGGGGGACCCAGAGCCAGTGCCGGTGGTCCCGGGGGTTGGGGGTCCCGCGGGTTGGGGGTGCCGGTCCCAGGGGCTGCCCCGCCGCTGACCCCCACTCCCGTCGCAGCAGCCCCGGCCCGCCGGTGCCGGTTCCGGTGCCAGTCCCGGTGCCGGTGCCGGTTCCGGTGCCACTCCCGGTGCCGGTTCCGGTGCCAGTCCCGGTGCCGGTTCCGGTGCCAGTCCCGGTGCCGGTGCCGGTGCCAGTCCCGGTGCCAGTCCCGGTGCCGGTCCCGGTGCCGCCATGGGCGATCTGATCCTCAACGTGGATTTCTCGGCCCCGGAGCGGCGCCCCAAGAAGAAGGAGCCGTCGGGGAACCCCCGGCACCGGAGCTTCGTGCGGCGGCGGCGGGAGCTGGAGCGGCGGGGGGTGCTCCGCCAGAAGCAGCTGCCCCCCAACCCGGGCCGGACCCCCGGGCTGCTCGGGGCGGGCAGACCCCGGCACAGCGAGAACGGCCCCGCCGCCCCCCGCCGCCCCCCGGGCAAGGGGAAGGGCCCGGGGGCCACTCGGGGCACCCCCGACGAGGGCACGGAGCGCCCGGTGGGCTCCGCCAAGACCAAGGGGAAGGGTCGGGGGGCGCCGCCCGGAGCCCCCCCGGCCCCCCGCAAACTGCTGGCCATGGACTGCGAGATGGTGGGCACGGGGCCCGGGGGTCGCACCAGCGCCCTGGCCCGGTGCAGCATCGTCACCTACGACGGGGACGTGGTGTACGATCGGTACGTGCGGCCCGAGGCGCCCATCGTGGACTTCCGGACCCGCTGGAGCGGAATCCGCCGGCACCACATGGACAAGGCTGTGCCCTTCCGGAAGGCCCAGCAGCAGGTGCGGGGTGGGGGGCGAGGGGTGGGGGGCACGGGGCGTGTGGGGCAAGTTCTGCAGGGATGGGGTGGGGTGGGATAGGATAGGATGGGGTGGGGTGGGATGGGGTGGGGTGGGAGGGGGTGGGACCAGTGGGGTGGGGTGGGATGGGATGAGATGGGGATGGGATGGGGTGGGGTGGGATGGGCTGGGATGGGGTGGGGTGGGGTGGGACCAGTGGGATGGGATTGGAATGGGATGGGGTGGGATGGGATGGGGTGGGGGCAGATGGGATGGGATGGGGTGGGGATGGGGATGGGGTGGGGATGGGATGGGATGGGGATGGGGATGGGATGGGGTGGGGGCGGATCGGATGGGATGGGATGGGGATGGGGATGGGGTGGGGATGGGGATGGGGTGGGGTGCACAGACTGTGGGGTGAGAGTGGGGGGCTGCATGGCCAGAGCAGGGGGGGCAGAGCGGGGTTTGTGGCCTGGGGATGTTGGGGCTGAGGGGCTGAAGGGCTGAGCTCTGGTGAGCTGTGGGATGGGGGACAGGGGTTCATGGGGCTGGGCTGGGGGTTATGGGGCTGGGATTGTGGTGTGGGGCAGTGCTGGGGGTCCTGGGGCTGGGCTGGGGGTTGTGGGGCAGGGCCAGGGGTTGTGGGGCTGGGCTGGGGGTTTGGGGCAGGGCCGGGGGTTGTGGGGCTGAGCTGGGGGTTTGGGGCAGGGCCGGGGGTTGTGGGGCTGGGCTGGGGGTCCTGGGGCAGGGCCGGGGGTTGTGGGGCTGGGCTGGGGGTTTGGGACAGGGTGTTCTGGGGCAGGGCTGGGGGTTGTGGGGCTGAGGGTTCTGGGGCTGGGCACATGGGCTGGGGCTGACCTGGGGGTTCTGGGGCTGGGCTCATGGTCTGGGGCAGGGCTGGGGGTCACTGAGCTGCAGGTTGTGGGGCAGGTCTAGGGGTTCTGGGGCTGAGTTGGGGGTTTGGGGCAGGTCTGGGGGTTTGGGACAGGGCTCATGCTCTGAGGCTGGGCTGGGGGTTCTGGGCCTGGGTGTTGTGAGGCTGGGCTCGTGCTCTGGGGCTGGGCTTGTGGTCTGGGGGTTCTGGGGCAGGGCTGGGGGTTCTGGGGCAGGGCTGGGGGTTCTGGGGGTCCGGGCTCAGGGGCTCAGGGGGTCCCAGGCTTGCCTGCCTTTGAGCACAGGGATTGTCCCCACTCTGCACCCGTCCCACTCACCCCCACACTTCCCACCGCCCTGGCCGTGGGGCTGCTTCCTGTTCTCCTGGGGCAGAACCCTCCGTGGGGCACAGGAGGCCTCACCCCCCTCTGTGCCCCCCACCCTGCCCCACAGGTGCTGCAGATTCTGGCCGGGAAGGTCGTGGTCGGCCACGCCATCCACAACGACTTCAAGGCTCTCCGCTATTCCCACCCCAAGGCTCTGACCCGGGACACGTCCCGGATCCCGCTGCTGAACCGCCGGGCAGGGTTCCCAGAGAACGTGGCCATCTCCCTGAAACGCCTCACCAAGGCCCTGCTGCACCGGGACATCCAGGTACGGATGGACAGCCTGGAGGGAGGGGCTGATTCCAGTGGCATGAGGTTCAACAAGGCCAAGTGCAGGTCCTGCCCTTTGGCCACCCCAACCCCTGCAGCGCTCCAGGCTGGGCACGGAGTGGCTGGAGAGGGACAGGCAGAGGGACCTGGGGGGACTGAGGGACAGGAAGCTCAACAGGAGCCACCAGTGTGCCCAGGTGGCCAAGAAGGCCAAGGGGATCCTGGCCTGGATCCAAACTAGCGTGGCCAGCAGGCCCAGGGCAGTGACCCTTCCCCTGGACTCTGCCTTGGGGAGGCCACACCTTGAGTGTTGTGTTCAGTTCTGGGCCCCTCAGTTGAGGCAAGAGATTGAGGGGCTGGAGCGGGGCCAGAGAAGAGCAACGAGGCTGGAGAAGGGACTGGATGTGGCACTGAGTGTCCTCTGAAACACCTCCAGGGACAGAGAATCCACCAGGTCTTGATCCAACCCCACTGTGATCACCAGCCCAGGGCACAGAGTGATCCCACTGGGGTTGGATCAAGGGTTGGACTTGATGATCTCGGAGGTCTTTTCCAACCCAATCCATTCTGTGATTCTGTGATTCTGTGATTCTATGGATGTGGCACTGAGTGAGAATCCATCACTTCTTGATCCAACCCCACTGTGATCACCAGCCCAGGGCACTCAGTGCCCTGGGCTGGTGATCACAGTGGGGTTGGATCAAGGGGGTTGGATTTGATGATCTCAGGGTTGGACTCAATGATCTCAGAGGTCTCTCCCAACCCAACTGAGAAGAGCAACGAGGCTGGAGAAGGGACTGGAGGTGGCACTGAGTGTCCTCTGAAACACCTCCAGGGACAGAGAATCCAACATGTCTTGATCCAACCCCACTGGGATCACCAGCCCAGGGCACGGAGTGGGTCAGGGTTAGGGTTAGTGCCCTGAGTGCCCTGGGCTGGTGATCACAGTGAGGTTGGATCAAGGGTTGGATTTGATGATCTCAGAGGTCTCTTCCAACCCAACTGAGAAGAGAAGAGCAATGAGGATGGAGAAGGGACTGGAGCACAAGTGCTGTGGGGAGAGGCTGAGGGAGTTGGGGGTGTTCAGCCTGGAGAAGAGGAGGCTCAGAGGTGACCTCAGCACTGTCTGGAACTGCCTGAAGGGAAGTTCTGGCCAGGTGGGGGTTGGTCTCTTCTCCCAGGCACTCAGCAATAGGACAAGGGGGCACGATGGGCTCAAGCTCTGCCAGGGGAAATTGAAGGTGGAGATCAGAAGGAAATTCTTTGCAGAGAGAGTGCTCAGGGATTGGAATGGGCTGCCCAGAGAGGGGGTGGATTCCCCATCCCTGGAGGTTTTTCAGCTGAGCTTGGCCGTGGCACTGAGTGCCATGATCTGGTAAAGGGACTGGAGTTGGACCAAGGGTTGGACTTGATGATCTCGGAGGTCTTTTCCAACCCAATCCATTCTATGGATGTGGCACTGGGTGAGAATCCACCACGTCTTGATCCAACCCCACTGTGATCACCAGCCCAGGGCACTCAGTGCCCTGGGCTAGTGATCACAGTGGGGTTGGATCAAGGGTTGGACTTGATGATCTGGGAGGTCTTTTCCAGCCCAATCCATTCTATGATTCGGTGCTGCTGGCACTCCCCAGGTCTGGGGACCCCCAGTGCCATCCAGGGGCACAGTGGGGAGTGAGGGGGCTGCTTCTGGAAGAGGATTAGGGGGCTTATGTACTGTCCAAAGCACCCTGACTTCAGCTGCTGGTGCCTCAGTTTCCCCTTCCCTGGAATGCAGCCTACAGGAGGGGGGACCCTCAGCTCAACCCCTGCAGTCCCAAGGGGGCTTTTCCCTTCTTTTTTCTCCTTAATCTCTGTGCATCCCCCCAGAGCTGCCTGTACCACTTCAAACCTGCCTGTACCCCTAAATCTGCCTGTACCCCCTGAATTCTCTGCCTCTCCCTAGAGCTGCCTGTACCCCTAAATCTGCCTGCAGCCCCCCACCCAAGCTGCCTGCACCCCCTAATGTCCCTGCATCCCCCTACCCAAAGTGCCTGCACCCCAAATCTCCCTGCAGCCCCCCAGAGCTGCCTGCACCCCCTAATCTCCATTAAACCCCACACCCAAGCTGCCTGCCCCCCCAATCTGCCTGCAGCCCCCCACAGTTACTTGCACCCCCTAATCTCCATGTCCCTCCCCCCCAGAGCTGCCTGCATTGCCCTCAGCTGTGTCTGTATCCCCAAATCTCCCTGCACCCCCAATCCTGCACTCCCAGAGCTGCCTGAGCCTCTCATCTCCCTGCACCCCAATTCTGCCTGTATTCCCCCAAATCTGCCTGCACACCCCCAAATCTCCCTGCAGCCCCCCAGCTGCTCCCCCCTCCTGAGCTGCCTGCACTCCCCTAATCCTGCCTGTGGCCCAAATTTTGCCTGCAACTCCTGATTCCCATTCATCTCCTCACCCAGGTCTGCCTGCACCCCCAGGTCTGCCTGCACCCCCAGGTCTGCCTGCACCCCCAGGTCTGCCTGCACCCCCAAGTCTGTCTCCTCCCCCTGAGATGTGGCTCTGTGTCTGTCCCCACAGGTGGGGAGCAGCGGCCACTCCTCGGTGGAGGACGCCCGAGCCACCATGGAGCTCTACAAGGTGGTGGAGGAGGAGTGGGAGCAGCACCTGAGGCAGAACCCGGAGCAAGACTGACAGTCCCCCCAGAGGGGCACCAAGTGATGCCCCAGCCTGGCCCTGATCCAGAGGGGACCCAAAGTGACACCCAAGTGACGCCCCTTGCCTGGTCTTGTGCTTTGTGGGACGCCTGGAGTGATGTCCCCAACCTGGTCTGTGACTTGGGGGGGCCTGGAGTGATGTCCCCAACCTGGTCCTGTGACTTGGGGAGGTCCAGAGTGATGTCCCCAACCTGGTCCTGTGATTTGGGGGGACCTGGAGTGATGTCCCCAACCTGGTCCTGTGACTTGGGGGGACCTGGAGTGATGTCCCCAACCTGGTCCTGTGACTTGGGGGGACCTGGAGTGATGTCCCCAACCTGGTCCTGTGACTTGGGGGGACCTGGAGTGATGTCCCCAACCTGGTCCTGTAACTTGGTTGGGCCTGGAGTGATGTCCCCAGCCTGGTCCTGTGACTTGAGGAGGCCCAGAGTGATGTCCCCAACCTGGTCCTGTGACCTGGGGGGGCCTGGAATGATGTCCCCAACCTGGTCTGTGACTTGGGGGGCCCTGATGTCCCCAACCTGGTCCTGTGACTTGGGGGAGCCTGATGTCCCCAGCATGGTCCTGTGCCATGGGGGGGCCTGGAGTGATGTCCCCAACCTGGTCCTGTGACTTGGGGGGGCCTGGAGTGATGTCCCCAACCTGGTCTGTGCCATGGTGGGGCCTGGGGTGATGTCCCCAGCCTGGTCCTGTGACTTGGGGGGGCCTGATGTCCCCAGCCTGGTTTTGTGCCATGGTGGGGCCTGGGGTGATGTCCCCAGCCTGGTCCTGTGACTTGGGGGGGGCCTGATGTCCCCAGCCTGGTCTTATGCTCTGGAGTGATGTCCCCAGCCTGGTCCTGTGCCATGGGGAGGCCCAGAGTGACACCCCCAGCGTGGTCCTGGAGCCGCAGGGGGGAGCCGTGAGTGCCGAGGGGCTGCCCCATCTGTGGGTGACACAGAGCCAGTCGTGCTGTCCCTCGTCCCCGAGCCCCCGAAGTGCCTGTGCCGCTGCTGTTCTGCCCTGTCCTCACCCACTACTCGGGGAGAGGCTAAACTGGTGCCTTGCCGGAGGGTGGTCTGGGGTCTTGCACTCCCCAAACAGCTCGGGGGGCAGCCGGGGGTCTCCATCAGCCTCCAGCCCTGGAGGATTTGGGACCGGAGCAGGCTCCTTCCCCTCCCCAAAACTACCTCTGCCTGCACCGGGAGCCGCCGATGCGCCCCCGGGCGCCTCGTGGGGGTGGACGGGACTCGGATCCCGATGGGAAGTGTCCCCTGCGGGAGCTGTTCCCGTGCCCCTTTGTTGTTGCGAAAGGGGCTGGGACGAGCCCGGGGATGGGGAGCGGGGTCGCTCCGTCCTGCCCGAGCCCCCCGCGCTGCCCCCGGGGTCACCCCCAGCCCCAGCGCGCCCGACCCCGACCCCTCCGCGGCGCCTGCTTTGAACTGAAAAGTTGATGTGAAAAATCCCAGTTAAAAACAAATGATTAACGAGCTTTTCCCTTCGGTGGGAGGTGGGGAGGAGCCGCCGTGGGCGGGAGCGGGGGGTCCCTCACCGGGCACGGGAGCTCCGGGTGGGCCCCCCGGCATCACCCGCCGACAGCTGCGTCCCGCTGGCTCTTCCTCCTCCTCTTCACGCCAGAAACGAGCTGGCCCCTTCCCTGGCTCTGGGGACACCCCCCAACCCGCGCCGCCTTTTCTGGCTGAAGCAGGGGCAGGTCTGCGGTGCTGCCGTCACCGAGGGGCTGCGGCAGCTGCGGGAGCGGGGCCGGGGCCGAGCCCGCACCGCCCTGGGGGCTCCCCCGCCCGCGCCGGGCTGGACGCGGCCCCGAACCCCCGACGTGCGTCACTTTTTCCAGCCTTTCCTCGTGTTTACGTGGCTGGGCTTGGCTCGGGGCGGCACAACCCGAGGGGGGGGACACAACCCCGCTGTGCCCGGGGGGCCTTTCGCCTTTATTTGGGGTTAAACACGCGGATTTGGGTCCCCCCGCAGTGCCGGAGCGGCCGCCCGAGCATCCCACGGGCCGGGAGTGTGCGGGGTCTGGGGGGGCTCCTGCCTTGCACACCCATCCCTGCGGCCGGGGTGGGGGTGGGAAAGCTGTCAAGAGCCCCCAAAACCCCAGGAAGGTGGGAGCGCGGAGGAGCAGGCGCGAACCTTTGTGTCTGGGCTGAGTTTGGCTGATCAGGGGCTTTACAGCGGTTATAAATGGCCGGTCGTTAAAGGGGTTTATGGCCCTGGAAATGAGAAGCAGCCGGCCGGGCCCCAGCCCTCGGCGGGCTCTGAAAGCCGCTCGGGGTCCCGGGGGCTTCGCTTGCATCGCGTCCCGGGGTCCCTCCGGATGGGGCTGGGGCAGGGCGGGGGCTGGGCAGGTTCCTGAGCAGGGGCCCAGAGCTGAGGAAGGGTCTTGGACATGGGGAAAGTGCTGGGACCGAGGAAGGTTCCCGGGGCTGGGGAGGGGCTGGGCCTGGGGAGGGGTCTCGGGGCCGAGAAAGAGTCCTGGGGGCAGAGCTGGGGCTGGAGCTGGGGCTGGGGAAGGGTCCCAGGGCTGGGGCAGGGTCTGAGGAAAGGTCCTGTACCAGGGAAGGGTCTCAGAGCCAAGGAAGGGTCTCGAGGCCAGATCCTGGCACTGGGGCAGGGTTCTGGTCCAGGGCAAGTCCTGAGATTGGATCAGCGTCCTGGGCAGGGGCTGGGTCAAGTTCCTGAGTTTGAGGAAGGGTCCTGGGCCGGGGCTGGGCCAGGTTCCTGGGGCTGGGGCTGGGGCTGGATCAGGGTTCTGGGCCAGGGCAGGGTGGTGGGACAGGGGTAGGGGCCAGGGACAGGGCTGGATGAGGGTGCTGGGCCAGGGGCCAGGGCTAGATCATGGGGCTGGGGCTGGATCAGGATCCTGGGCCAAGGCAGGGTGCTGGGGCAGGAATAGGGGCTGGGGCTGGGGCTGGGTGAGGGTGCTGGGCCGGGGCTGGGACTGGCTCATGGTCCTGGACCAAGGCAGGGTGCTGGGACAGGGGTACGGGCCGGGGCTGGCTCAGGGTCCTCAGCCAGGGCAGGGTCCTGGGCCAGGGCAAGGTGCTGGGACAGGGCAGGGTGCTGGGACAGGGGTAGGGTGCTGGATCAGGGTCCTGGGCCAGGGCAGGGTGCTGGGACAGGGCAGGGTGCTGGGACAGGGGTAGGGTGGTGGGACAGGGGTAAGGACCAGGGCTGGATGAGGGTCCTGGGCTGGATCTGGCTCAGGGTTCTCAGCCAGGGTAGGGTGCTGGGACAGGGGTAGGGGCTAGATGAGGGTCCTGGGTCGGTGCCAGGGCCAGGCTGGCTCAGGGTCCTGGGCTGGGGCTGGATCTGGCTCAGGGTCCCGGGCAGGGCAGGGTGGTGGGACAGGAGTAGGGGCCGAGGCTGGCTCAGGGTACTGGGCTGGGGCTGGATCCGGCTCAGGGTCCTGCGCTGGGTCTGGATCTGGCTCGGGATCCCGGCCAGGGCAGGGTGCTGGGACAGGGGTAGGGGCTGGATGAGGGTCCTGGGCTGGGGCTGGATCCGGCTCAGGGTCCTGGGCTGGGGCTGGATCTGGCTCAGGGTCCCGGGCAGGGCAGGGTGCTGGGACAGGGGTAGGGGCTGGATGAGGGTCCTGGGCTGGGGCCAGGGCCAGGCTGGCTCAGGGTCCTGGGCTGGGGCTGGATCTGGCTCGGGGTCCCGGCCAGGGCAGGGTCCCGCTGTGCAGGCTCAGCACAGGCCGTGGGGCACGTGGGCGCCCTCCCGCCCCACAGCCGGGGGTCCCGGCGGCCGCGGGGCCGGGGCCGGACTCGGTCGCGCCGTCCAGCTGGGTTTCATTTCCGCAGAGCGGCCGTGGCCGTGGCCGGAGGCGCGGGGGGAGCGGGGGATGTCCCGCCAGCTGGGATGGATTTGCGGGGACTTGGGGCGGAGGCGACGGCTGACCTGCCCTGGCAGAGGCTGCAACCCCCGGCCCCACACACTGGAGCCCCCCCGGCTCCTTTCCCGACACGGTGAGGGGGTCAGGACGAGCCCCCCGTGTCCTCGGGCTCTGTGCCGGGGGTGGGCACAGGTCACCCCTCCCGGTGTGGATCGTGGGCACCACGGAGGGGGCAACACCCCCCGAGAGCAGCCACATCCTCCCCGGAGGGGCTCTGGGGCACTGGCAGCATTTGGGGGGGTCCCACAGGGGTGCCAGGGTGGGGAGGGAGTCGCGCCCGGGCTGGGGGAGGCCCCTGTGGTTTGAGCTCGGGATTTCTGCGGTTTCGGAGGATTTTTGCCGGGAAGGAGGACGCGGGCGGTGGACGGTGCCGGATGTTTCCAGAGGCTGAGCCAGAAGGTGCTGCTGCTGCCCAGGCACCGGGACGCGGCTCCTCCAGAATCCGTGTCCTTCCCGGGGGTCACTGGCGCTCCGGGGGGGTTATTTGGGGCCAGTGCTTTGCCTGCCCACCCAAGGGCTCTGCCGGGAGAGGAGGGTGGGGTGCGAAGGCTTTGTCCGCCCTTCCCGGCAGAATCCCTTCCAGATGCGGGGCTGCTGGGACTGGCCTTCATAGCCCAGCCGGGTCGTGGTGCCCAGCATGGCATGAGGAGGGCGGGGGTGCCGCGAGGGGGTTGCAGACAGATCCCACCCCAGCCCCCTCCTCCCACTTCTCCTGGAATGGAGCTTTTTTTCCCCCCACATTCCCTAAACTTGAAGCAAACCCGCAGCATCTTCCCCTCCTGTGCCTCTGGGATGGGGGGATGCAGCTCCTGCCCTCCTGGGGTGGAGGGTTGGGGTGACCCTTCTCCAGCGCCCCCTCCTCGAGCCCCTCCAGCTCTCCTGTCCCTGTCCCTGTCCCGTCTGGCACGGCCCCAGCGCTGCTGTAGGTGAGGTTATGTCAGCGCCTGGTGAGAAATCCTGTTCTTCGGGGGATTAGGGACGTGGCAAGCCAGGACTTGGCTCGCCGGCCCCGACTCGGAGGTTCTGGGGGCGCGGGGGGATGTGGCGGGGGGGGGGAGGGAGGCGGCGGGGGCTCTGCCGGGACCTTTTCACCCCAAACCGGAGCAGAAACTTCTCTCCTTCCATTCCAGAGCTGCTGCTGAACCAGAAACGCCATTTCTTGCTTTTCTTGCCCAGAACCGGCCCCGCGGCACAACCTGCCCCTTCCCGCGGCGGTTCCCAGGGGAGACAAAGCTTGGGAAATCCCTCAGCGCTTGTTACCTGGGAGGGACCGCGGGTTCACCTGGTCCTGGCAGCTCCCCCCTGGCTTGGCCGCAGCCCTGCGGGCACACGTGTGTGCACAGACTCGTGTGTGTGATCGTGTGGCCGGGCATGTCACTGGCATGTGCGTGTGCTCGTGTCCACACGTGTGCACCTGCACATACGTGTGTGGGAACATCACACCTGTGCAAACACACCTGTCCTGTGCACACGTGTGTGCCCCTCGTGTGTCCACAGGTGTGTGTGTGCGCCAGGCTGTGCCACCTGAGGGGTGCAGGCAGGTTTGGGGGGCACAGGCAGGTTTGGGGTGCACAGGCAGCTCCGGGGGGGAGCAGGCAGGTTTGGGGGCTGGATGGGCAGGTTTGGGGGGCACAGGCAGGTTTGGGAGCACGGGCAGCTCCGGGGGGGGTGCAGACAGGTTTGGGGGGCACAGGCAGCTCCACGGGGGTGCAGGCAGGTTTGGGGGCGGGATGGGCAGGTTTGGGGGGCACAGGCAGGTTTGGGGGGCACAGGCACCTTCAGGGGGGTGCAGGCAGGTTTGGGGGGCATAGGCAGGTTTGGGGGGTGCAGGCAGGTTTGGGGGGCACAGGCACCTCCAGGGGGGTGCAGGCAGGTTTGGGGGGCACAGGCAGGTTTGGGGGGCATAGGCAGGTTTGGGGGGTGCAGGCAGGTTTGGGGGGCACAGGCACCTCCAGGGGGGTGCAGGCACAGACAGTTCTGGGGGGAGGGGGGAGGTGGGCAGCTCAGCTGGTGGGGGCGGGAATGGACAGAGATCAGGGGGTGCAGTCAGATTTTGGGGGGGACAGGCTGTTCGGGGGGGGGCAGGCAGCTCAGGTAGGGGAGTGGAATGCACAGAGATCAGGGGGTGCAGTCAGATTTTGGGGGGGACAGGCTGTTCAGGGGGGGACAGGCAGCTCAGGTAAGGGAGTGGAATGCACAGAGCTCAGGGGGTGCAGTCAGATTTTGGGGGGGACAGGCTGTTCCAGGGGCCAGGCAGCCCAGGGGGGGACATGCACGGAGATCAGGGGTGTGTAGACAGCCTGGAGGGGCAGGGCAGATTTGGGGGGCGCAGCAGCTCCGTTGTGGTGCAGCCCATTTGGGGTACAGGCAGTTCCAGGGGCATGCAGAGATTAGGGGGGTCCAGGCAGCTCCAAAGAGGGTGCAGATTTGGGGGGAAGCAGCAACTTGGGTGGTATAAAGGGCTCGGGGGGCGATGTGGGCAGTTCGGGGGGTGTACGGACAGATCAGGGGGGTGCAGCAAGGCTGGGGGGCTGCAGGGAGGTTAGGGGGGGTACAGGCAGCCTCAGGGGGGACAGGCAGCCCAGGAGGTGCCTCCAGCCCGCACCCCCAAGGGCAGAGGGGGCGGGGGTCTCTCTCCAGAGTCTCCCTCCACAGGTGAACGCGGAGCCCCCGCGCCGGGGCCGGGGGGTGGGACCAGCCCGGCGATAAAACGGCGGCGCGGGCGGGACGGGGCGGACGGACGGAGGGAACGAGTGGCGGGGCCGGTGCTGGTGCGGAGGGAGCGGTGGGTCCCTCGAACCGCTTAGTCCCCCCTCGGTCCCCTCCCTGTGAGCGCCTCCCGGTGCCCCCCACCCCCCAGCCGCGATGCCCAACTTCTCCGGGAACTGGAAGATGAAGAGCTCGGAAAACTTCGAGGAGCTGCTGAAGGCGCTGGGTAAGTGGAGTCCGGCCCCCGCCCCGGTTACCCCGGGTCCCCCCGGGCTGAGGGGGGTGCACAGACCGAGGCGGGGGTGGCTTCCCCCCCCCTACCCCCCAAATCCTCCTCCAGACCGGGGCGTCCCTGGGCCCGGAGCCGCCGTGTGCGGAGGGACCCCCCTTTGCCTCCTGCTCCTTTTCACAAAGCTCTGGGGGCTCGTGTCGCGCTGGGGAAACTGAGGCAGGCACGGGGCGGGCTGGGAAGCGTGTACCGCTCCTGAGAGGTCCGGCACGGCCCCCGCGGACCCCCCTCCTGCCTCAGTTTCCCCACCCTCGAAGTCCCCAAACTCCCCCCAGGGCTCTGCCTGCTCCACTTCGGCCCCTGCGCCCCCCACCGCAAAGCACTGGTGGGGCTCTCTGCCCCCCGGGCCCTGGACTGGGCCGGTGTCCCCCAAACCAGCCCAGCAGGACCCCCTTAGTTTGGGGGTCTCGCCCCTGCAGGGCTCATGTCGGCCCCTTTGCCCCCCACCCCCCCGCGGTGCTGGCGGGGGCCCAGGACCCATCAGGGGGTGGAACTGAGGGGGCACAGGCTGTAGGGGTCCCCGGGGATTTGGGCAGGATCAAATCCAGCCCCTGCACTGCTCTCCTCCTCCTGACTCTCCTCGCCAGCCGGGGAGCTGCCGGAGCAGAATATTTTCCAGGTTAGGGGATACGTAACGAATATTTCAGGATAATTATCACTTTCTTGGGTTTCACTCCCGCTCCCCCGTCGCCCCCACTCCCCGCTCCGGCCCCGCTGCTGGAACCGGCTCGGGGAAACCTCAGCAGGAAAATAAATCTGCCAGTCCCCCACTCCGAGCCCTCTTCCTTTCCCACGGTGCGAGTG
>NC_092487.1:1153239-1183239 GCF_047495875.1 Pithys albifrons albifrons
AGTCCCCTCCCCGCGCCCCCCAGTCCCCTCCCCGCGCCCCCAGTCCTCTCCCCGCGCCCCCCGTCCTCTCCCCGCGCCCCCCGTCCCCTCCCCGCGCCCCCCGTCCCCTCCCCGCGCCCCCCGTTCCCCTCCCCGCGCCCCCCGTTCCCCTCCCCGTGCCCCCGTCCCCTCCCCGTGCCCCCGTCCCCTCCCCGTGTTCCCGTTCCCCTCCCCTTGCCCCCCGTTCCCCTCCCCTTGCCCCCCGTTCCCCTCCCCTTGCCCCCCGTTCCCCTCCCCGTGCCCCCCGTTCCCCTCCCCTTGCCCCCCGTTCCCCTCCCCTTGCCCCCCGTTCCCCTCCCCTTGCCCCCCGTCCCCTCCCCGTGCCCCCCGTTCCCCTCCCCGTACCCCCCGTTCCCCTCCCCGTGCCCCCAACCCCTCCCCGTGCCCCCCGTTCCCCTCCCCGTGCCCCCCGTTCCCCTCCCCGTGCTCCCGTTCCCCTCCCCGTGCTCCCGTTCCCCTCCCCGTGCCCCCCGTTCCCCTCCCCGCGCCCCCCAGTCCTCTCCCCGCGCCCCCCAACCCCTCCCCGTGCCCCCGGGTGACAGATGAGCCCGCACACCCATCTGGTGAGGGGCGCACGGCCTGTCCCTCTCTCGGGGGCAGTGACAGATGCTCCGGTGCAGGGTGGGGGCCCTGCTGGGTGCCCCCTCCCCCAAGATCTGCCCCCCTCCCCCTGCAGAGCTTGGCCAGGTGGGAGAGCGAGAACAAGATGGTGTGTGAGCAGCGGCTGCTCAAGGGCGACGGGCCCAAGACGGGCTGGTCTCGGGAAATGACCAACGACGGGGAGCTCATCCTGGTGAGGGGACAGTGGGGGTGGTGGGGGGGCTGCACTGCCCCCCGTGTGTGCTGGGAAAATGCCGTGGGTTGGAGTGGGATGGGATGGGGAGGAGTGTGGTGGGATGGGGTGGGATGGAGAGGAGTGGGGTGGGATGGGATGGGATGGGATGGGATGGGATGGGATGGGGTGGGATGGGATGGGATGGGGAGGAGTGGGATGGGATGGGGTGGGATGGGATGGAGAGGAGTGTGGTGGGATGGAGAGGAGTGGGATGGGGTGGGGTGGGATGGGATGGGAGGGGATGGGATGGGATGGGGAGGAGTGGGATGGGGTGGGGTGGGATGGGATGGGATGGGGAGGAGTGGGATGGGATGGGATGGGGAGGAGTGGGGTGGGTTGGGGTGGGATGGGATGGAGAGGAGTGTGGTGGGATGGGATGGCGTGGGATGGAGAGGAGTGGGATGGGGTGGGATGGGATGGGAGGGGATGGGGTGGGATGGGGTGGGGTGGGGTGGGATGGGGTGGGATGGGGTGGGGTGGGGTGGGATGGGGTGGGGTGGGGAGGAGTGGGGTGGAATGGGATGAGGTGGAATGTGGTGGGATGAGGTGAAATGGGGAGGAGTGGGGTGGAATGGGATGAGGTGGAATGTGGTGGGATGAGGTGAAATGGGGAGGAGTGGGATGGAATGGGATGAGGTGGAATGGGGTGGGATGTGGTGGGATGAGATGGAATGGGATGAGGTGGAATGGGGAGAGGGCCATGGCCGTGCTGGTGACGCTGCTTCTCCTTGCAGACCATGACAGCTGACGACGTTGTCTGCACCAGGGTCTACGTCCGGGAGTGACCCCCCCTCTCCACGGACCCCCCGCCACAGCCCCCCCCCAGCCCCTCCGACCCCCCTCCCGTGTCCCCTCGGTCCCCCCCACTCATCCCCAGCCTCTGGGAGGGGGTTGCACCTTCCCGCGGGCGGACCCCAGCCCAGCCCCTTTGTTCGGAGGGACACACGCAGCTTTTTCCTCCCCTCCCCAGGGCGGGGTCTCTCCGGGAGCAGCAGAATCTCCTGTTCTGGCCCCGCTCTGCTGTGGACGGAGCGCCGGGGGCCTGGCGAGGTGCCGGGGTACGGCGGGGGGTAATGCGGCCCCTCCCTGGCCTTTGGGCTGCTTTGAACTGCTCTGGGTTCGGGTTGCTGTTGGTTCCTGCAGCCCCCAGCCCTGCCCTGTGCCCCCTCCCCAGTATTTATTTGTGAATATTGTACCAGAAGGGAACACCAAACCCCCCAGTCTGGGGCAGTGCCAGGGCCAAGCCCCGCCAGGGCCCAAACTCCCCACAACACCTCCCCCCCTTCTCAATAAATGTCTTACGAGCCCCGTCCACGGTGTCCCCGTCCCCTCCTGGCCCTGCTGGCACACACATGGAGCCCGAACTGCGGATCCCACACCCCGGATCCCACACCCTGGCTCCTGCCCTGCAGATCCCACACCCTGGATCCTGCACCCCAAATTTCACACTCTGGATCCTGCCCTGCAGATCCCACACCCTGGATCCTGCCCTGCAGATCCCACACCCTGGATCCTGCCCTGCAGATCCCACACCCTGGATCCTGCCCTGCAGATCCCACACCCTGAATCCTGCACCCCAAATCCCACACCCTGGATCCTGCACCTCAGATCCCACAGCCCAGACCTCGTACCCTGGATCCCACACCCCAAATCCCACACCCCAGATCCCGCACCCCAGATTCCACACTCTGGATCTTGCACCTCAGATCCTACAGCCCAGACCTCGTACCCTGGATCCCACACCCCAAATCCCACACCCCGGATCCCACACCCCAAATTCCACACTCTGGATCCCACACCCCGGATCCTGCCCTGCAGATCCCACACCCTGGATCCTGCACCCCAAATTCCACACTCTGGATCCTGCCCTGCAGATCCCACACCCCGGATCCCGAACCCCAAATTTCACACTCTGGATCCTGCCCTGCAGATCCCACACCCTGGATCCTGCACCTCAGATCCCACATCCCAGACCTCGTACCCTGGATCCTGCACCCCAAATCCCATGCTCTGGATCCTGCACCCCAAATCCCGCACCCTGGATCCTGCACCCCAAATCCCACACCCCGGATCCTGCACCCCAAATCCCACACCCCGGATCCTGCACCCCAAATCCCACACCCTGGATCCCGCACCCCAAATCCCACTCCCTGGATCCTGCACCCCAAATCCCACTCCCTGGATCCCGCACCCCAAATCCCACTCCCTGGATCCTGCACCCCAAATCTCACTCCCTGGATCCCGCACCCCAAATCCCATACTCTGGATCCCGCACCCCAAATCCCATATCCTGAATCCTTCCCCGGATCCCACACCCCGGATCCGCTCCCCGGCTGTTGCGCAAGGGGCCGGGGGCGAAGGCGGCAGCCGAGTTGGCACATCCTGGCGTGGGAAGCGGGTGGTGACTGTGGGGTGACTGTGGGGTGACTGTGGGGCAGTGTGGGGCAGTGTGGGGCAGTGTGGGGCAGTGTGGGGCAGTGTGGGGCTGGGGCCTTGGGCTCTGTCTCAGCGCCAGCACGGGCTGGGGGGACAGACCCTGCCCAGCCGGGCCAGGGGAGTTGGGGCACCCCTGGGTACAGCCCACCGAGGTGCAGCTCCAGCGGTTTGGGGGGATTCTCATTAGGTGCTGCCCACTAATTGCCCTACGAGGGGTGGCATTATTGCCTCTGGAGGGGGAGCTCAGCCCCCTTCCCCCCGGGGCTGAGCTGGGGCAGTGCAGGGAGGGTCAGGGTGTAGGGTGGGGGCCTTGCATGTTTGGGGGGCAGCTGCCCCCTCTGCCCAGCCCAGCGAGGCTCCCTGGGATGGGCCAGGACCCCTCAGCCAAAGCAGACCCTGAACTGCTGTGGGGGAGATGGGGGGCACTGCCCCACTCCCCCCACCCCCCTCTGCGTTCCTTTGGGGTGACAAGGGGCCTGAGGGGGTGGATGCCAGGGGAGGGTGCCAGGACTCGGGGTTGGCTTTGCTCCCACACCCGGGGTGTGATGCTGCACCCCCGGGAGCTCGTTCAGCATCGGGAAGGGTGGAATTACACCTTCCCTGGGGAGGAGGAGGGGGAGGAAGGCTCTGGTATCTCCAGGTGGACACTTGGCAGGCGCCCATCTCCCCCACCACCATTCCCGAACTGCTGCCAGGGCCCCATCCCGGCTCCGCCGATGCCCCCACACAGTTCCCGGGGTGGGCGCAGGACGCGGCCCCCTCCCCACCCCATCCAAGCGGCCACTGGTCCCCCCAGAGACCCCTGGAAAGCCGCGGCCGGGCAGGAGCAGCCGGTAATGGGAACCAGCTGCCCCGGCCGGCTCCGACGGCTCCCCCCGCCCCAGGAATATCCGCTTTCCCCCGATGCCCTGGGGACGGCTCCGGTTTGCCTCCGGCTGGGGAGAGCGGGGGGGCTCTGGGACCCCGAGAGCTGAGGCGGCACGTCTGGATGGGGAGGGGTCTGTGGCTCCCCTACACAGCGGGCTGGAGGTCCCATCCTGCTCCGGGGGGCGCAGCGGCCGGGGGTGCCCCCTCCCTCCCCGGGGCTGTTGCTGCTCCCGAAACAAAAGCAAATTCCTCTGAGGGGGGCTGGGGGTGGTCTCGGGATGGAGGGGCAGCGAGTGACCCCCAAACTGCTCAGGGGGCTGTGCGCCCCCTCCCAGGGCACGGCGTGGGTGGGGTCGCTGCCCCCGGCGCCGCTAAGCCGGCACTAATCCTCCCTGCCCTGTGACCCCGGTGGCCCCGCTGCCCCCCGGGCTGGGGAGGGGGCCTGGCTGGCCCCTCGGCTTTCATCTCCGGAGACAAAGCGGGGCCTGGCCCCCTCCCCGCTCTGTGCGCGGCAATGAATGCCCGACCCTGGGGGGCCCTGGCCCCTCACCCCGGATTTTTTCCATGCGTTTTCTGGAAGAAGAGGCTGGGCCGGGTGTGGGGAGACAGCGGGGGGATAACGGGGGGACGCGGCTGCATCTCATCCCCCCCCGCTCCGTGCCGGGGACATCAAGGGGGAGCAGAGGGGGTCGATCTGCCGGAGCCGGGGTAGCTCCTGCCCCTCCCTGCCCGGGCAGGGGGACAGGACTTGTCGGGCAGGTTTGGGGGGGACACCCCCCTCCCCTGGGCCGAGGGGGGATGGGGACTCAGCTGGAGGAACAACCCCCCCCTCACACACACACAACCCCCCAACAGCCCCACAGCGCTGGGAAGGGGCAGGGAACGACCCCAGCCAAGGACTGGTGTCATTCCCCAACCGCTCCCACACCCTCTGGGCCGGCTGTGCCCAGGTCAGAGCCCACCCTGGATGGTCCTGGGGGTCCCGACTGGCTGCCAGACCCCACACCCCACTGGGTACCACTCTGATGAGCCAGGGACAGGGAGGTGCCAGCCTTGAGGGGTCTCGGCCCCTCACCCCACCCCCCCAGCTCCTGGAGAGGGGGTCTCTGAGTGAGTGACGGGCTCAGTGGCCACGTGGCCTTGGAGGCGTCGGTGTCACTTGGGGGAACTTGGCACACTGGGCAGGCCTGGGGCACTGGGCAGCCACCAGGCCACATGCCAGGGTGGGCTCCAACACCTGGCACTGGGGTCCCTGTCCCTGGGAGGGAGGGGGGACAATGCCTCGCACTTGGCTTGACAGGAGGGGACGCTGCTCTGAGAGGTGTCCCCGTCTCACCCGTGTGATGTGCTAATCCCCTGGGCTGTCCCCACGGCTCCGGCCAGCTGGGGACACTGACACCAGTCGGGGTGGCCCAGCAAGACACCCTCAGCCCTGGGAGGGGGGTGACAATCACCTCCCACGCGGGTTCGCCCCCTCCCTGCGCCCGCCGGGCTGGGGGCTGTGCCGGAGCCCCCCGCCCGCTCCTCTCGGCTGGCAGGCGGCCAGCATTGTTCTCGCCTCCTCCTCCTCCTCCTCCTCCTCCCCCCCTCCAGCTGCATCTGGCGCCGGAGCTTTCCTGGGCTCCAGCTCCAGCCCCCCACGGCCTCGGTTCCCTGGGCAGGGGCTGGGGGGCTTTGCCTCTGTTCCATCGCGATGGGGAGTCATGGGCAGCATCTCCACGTGGAGGGGGCTGTGGGGGGAGAACTCGGGCGCAGCTGGGCCCTCAGTGGGGTTTTTTTTGGGGGGTGGTCCCCCGTAACTGGTGAGTAGCCCAGCTCTGCCTCATGGCACACCTGGAACCTGCCCTGGGGTGAGGGCAGGGCTGGAGAGAGGAGGGGTGTGTGTTTTGGGGGGGTTTGTCTCCATCGTGGGGGCTCCACGGATGCTGAGATGGTGCAGAGGTTGCAGGGGGATAACAAGGGGTGGGAGTGGAGGGGTGGGAGAAGGGGATGTGGGGGCAGTGACAGCACAGGGTGAGGGGCTGGGGGGATGCAAAGGGTCAGGGGTGAGGGGAGCTGGGTGGGGGCAGGCAGGGTGGAGGTGCAGGACTGTGGGGGGGGCGTTGGGAGGGCCTGGAGGGGACAGGAAGGGGGACAGAGCCCTCCCTGGGGGTGGGACACGAGGAGCCGGGAGCAACCCCCGGAGGTGGGGCAGGACTGGGAACCACCACCCTGTTGTGTAAGGATGGGGAAACTGAGGCACACCCAAGATCAAAGCAGGGCAGAGTCACCACCCCCGGGGCTCCTCCTGCCCCACACAGCCCCACACTCTGCCCCACACACCGAGTTGGGATTCACGTTTAATGCCAAGTACAAAGTCACCCCCACTCCCACCCCCCCCAAAAAAAAAAAAAAAGAAAAAACTTCTAAAATTCTTTCAAAAATAAATTAAAGGGAAGGGACGGGTCCCCACCACCCCCTCCTGTCCTGTGCAAAGAGAAAAGAGCCACCCCCTCTGCGCCCCGGGCCTGAGCCAGGCTCCAGCAAGGAAAGAAATGGCAAAGCAAGGGGCTGGGGGGCCCGGGCAGCAGCCCCCCATGGTGTGGGGCTGGATGGGGCCATGGGGCAGGGCAGGAACCCTGGGCAGTGCTCTGGGGGCTGGGCAGTTCCCCTCCTCCCCACACCGGCTCCAGCACGAGCCTGGAGCAGACAGGGACACTGAGATGGGGGGCAAGGGGCACCCCCCACCCACCCCCTCCTCCCCAGGCCAGGAGTGACCTTCCCCTGCATGGGATGTGCCCACAGCCCCAAGCCCCCCATCCATGGGGCTGTTGGCAGCTGGATCCAGCCCCAAGCCCCCCATCCATGGGGCTGCTGGCAGCTGGATCCAGCCCCAAGCCCCCCATCCATGGGGCTGTTGGCTGCTGAATCCAGCCCAAGCCCCCCATCCATGGGGCTGTTGGCAGCTGGATCCAGCCCAAGCCCCCCATCCATGGGGCTGTTGGCAGCTGGATCCAGCCCAAGCCCCCCATCCATGGGGCTGTTGGCAGCTGGATCCAGGTCCAAGCCCCCCATCCGTGGGGCTGTTGGCAGCTGGATCCAGCCCAAGACCCCATTCATGGGGCTGTTGGCAGCTGGATCCAGCCCAAGCCCCCCATCCATGGGGCTGTTGGCAGCTGGATCCAGGCCCAAGCCCCCCATCCATGGGGCTGTTGGCAGCTGGATGCAATCCCAAGCCCCCCACCCATGGGGCTGTTGGCTGCTGAATCCAGCCCAAGCCCCCCATCCATGGGGCTGTTGGCAGCTGGATCCAGCCCAAGCCCCCCATCCATGGGGCTGTTGGCAGCTGGATGCAATCCCAAGCCCCCCATCCATGGGGCTGTTGGCAGTTGGATCAAGCCCCCAGCCCCCACCTGTGGGCAGGGGGGGCTCCCCCACCCTGGGCTGAAGGGAGGGCAGGGCAGGGCAGGGCAGGGCAGGGCAGGGCAGGGAGGCCTGGCCCCCACGGGGCTGGGGGGCTCCTGCCTGGCTCCCGGGGGGCGAGGGAGGTGAAGTGCTGTCGGAAAGGCGACCTATGTACATCCCTGAACGTGGCGGCTCCGTGAGTGCCCTCCCCGCCGTGGGGCCCCGGCCCTGCCTCGGCTGCCCCCAGGGGACTCCGGCCCCCCTGGCTATGAGGTCTGGCACTGGACATGCTGGCGCATCCCCTCCTCGAAGTCGTCCTCGTGGTAGGCCTCGCCGGTGTAGGGCCGCCGGCCGGGCCCGCCGTGCGCCGTGTAGTCGCTGAGCTCCACCTCCTCCGTGTCCTCCGTGGCCATCACCTCCTCCTGCGCCGGGAAGAAGGCCTGGAGCTGGCGCAGGCGGTCGGCAGGGAGCCAGCCTGGCTCGGGGAACTTCACCTGCAGGTGGAGAGGGGACGTGAGGCGTGGGATGGCAACACAGGAAGCCCAGAGGTGGGAGATGCCAACTCCTGCCCGGCTCCAGCTCACCTCGAACTGCAGGATGAGCTTGCCCTTCTGGAAGGGGCTCCTGTAGACGGGCATCCCCTCGTTGGGGATGCACTTCAGGTCCCCAGGCCGGATCACATCACCTGTGACAACAGAGCGAGGGTCACCCCGCAGCACCGGCAGCCCCTGGGCCCCCCAGCCGCACCGAGGCCCCGCTCACCTGGCGGGGAGGAGACGAGCAGGGTGCGGTTGTCCAGGGTGCGGATCACCTGCCGGCACCCACACAGGGCGTCCGCCAGGCTGATCTCCCTCCGCACAATCAGGTCGTCACCGCTGCGCCGGAAAACGGGGTGTTCCTTCTGATCCAGGACGATGATGATGTCCCCGGGCTCCAAGCCGGGCACCTGGTCCCCCTCCTCATGGAAGGTGATTTTCTGCCCGTCCTTCATTCCTGCGGGGAATGAGGGGCCAGCTCAGGGCACGGGGGCACCTCCGGGGTGGGCACAGCCCCGCCATGGCCCTGCCTCACCTTTGTCCAGGTGGACACTGAGGATCTTCTTCTCCCGCACCACCTTGCGGCCGTTGCAGGTGAGGCAGCAATCCCGCGGGCGGATCCACTCGCCCTGGCCCTGGCACTGGGAACACACCGTCTGGATCTGCTGGATCATGCTGGGCCCCAGCTGGTGGATTCGAACCTCCATCCCCGAACCGTGGCACTTGGGGCACCTTCTCTGGGCGCCCTCCCGGACCCCGCAGCCTGTGCCAAGGCGGGCAGGGGGTCAGATGGAGGGGTGGGGGGTCCTGGGTGTGCCCCAACCCCTGCAGCCCCCAGCTCACCTCCGCACTTGCGGCAGATGATGTTCTTCTGCAGGGAGAGTTTCCGTGTGGAGCCATTGTATAGGTCCTCCAGGGACACCGAGAGCTGGTGCACCACTGTCTTCCCTGGTCAAGGGGAGAGCCCGGCTCAGCACCCAGCTCAGCACCCGGTTCATCACCTGCCACATGCCACCCCCCTTGCCACAGCCAGACGGGTGCTGGACACCACTCAGCATCACCCAGTTCCCCCCAGAGCCAGTCCCGCTCCTTCCTCAGGGATGATGACAGGGATATGAACAGCTTTACTCAAGGCTGGGCGTTCCCAAGCCCGGATCCTGCCGGCTGCCCTGGGGCAGTGCTGGATCCCCAGCGTGGGCCGGGCACGGCTCCCACCCCAGGGCTCTCAGCCACCCCCCAGCTGCTCCAGCTGGAGTTGCCAGGACGCTTCCCTTGGCCTCCTAATTGCCTGCCCTGCTATTAACTCGTGCCACCTCAGCAAGAAGCACCAAACAGAGTCACCCTGTCCCCAGCCAGCCCGTCCCTGTGACCCAGGCCCAAAGGCATCCGGACAGTCACCGGGGCGGCCCCGCACACCCCGCGTCCTGCAGCCGCCCCCAGGCCGTGCCAGTGACTCAGCCCCAGCCCCGGGGACAGCGGGGGAAAGCCGGGACAGGGACAGGGAAGGGCCCTTTGAAGAGAGGCAGGTGGAGAAAGTAATGAGGGTGATGAGGAGCCGCGTCTGGCTGCGAGAGAGGGCTGGGAGAGGGCCTGGGGATCCCAGTGAGGTCCTGCTGCTCCCTGAGCCACCACCCCCTGCCACTGGGAATCTGTCCTTCATCCCCCACCCTGTGCTGTGCTGGGCACCAGCCCCTGCCACTGGGGATCTGTCCTTCATCCCCCACCCAGCGCCATGCTGGGCACCACCCCCTGCCACTGGGGGTCTGTCCTTCATCCCCCACCCTGTGCTGTGCTGGGCACCACCCCCTGCCACTGGGGGTCTGTCCCTCATCCCCTACCCCGTGCTGTGCTGGGCACCAGCCCCTGCCACTGGGGGTCTGTCCTTCATCCACCACCCCGTGCTGTGCTGGGCACCAGCCCCTGCCACTGGGGGTCTGTCCTTCATCCCCCACCCAGTGTCATGCTGGGCACCAGCCCCTGCCACTGGGGATCTGTCCTTCATCCACCATCCCGTGCTGTGCTGGGCACCAGCCCCTGCCACTGGGGGTCTGTCCTTCATCCCCCACCCTGTGCCCTGCTGGGCACCAGCCCCTGCCACTGGGAGTCTGTCCTTCATCCCCCACCCCGTGCTGTGTTGGGCACCAGCCCCTGCCACTGGGGATCTGTCCTTCATCCCCCACCCTGTGCTGTGCTGGGTGCCACGCCTCTTCCACACTCTGGGTCCCAGCAGAACTGTCACCCTCCAAGTCAGTGTCACACTGTGCCTGGGCACCATTCCCCTCCCACCCTGCAGTGCCATCAGGTTCCTCATCCCCCACCAAGTGCCACGCTGAGTGTGAGTCCCCTCCTACCCCAAGGTCCCACTGGATCTGTCCCACACTGAGCCAGCGCTGTGCTGGGTGCCAGCCCACTCTCACACTGGGGGTCCCAGGTGGTCTGTCACCCCCTGGACCACACTGGGTGTCAGGCCCCTCTCACCCTGGGGATCTCAGCAGATCTGTCACCCCCCAACCACACTGGGTGCCAGCCCCATCTCACCCTGGGGGTCCCAACAGGTCTGTCACCCCATGGATCACATTGAGTGCCAGCCCTCTCTCATCCTGGGGGTCCCAGCAGTCTGTCACCCCATTGACCACACTGGGTGCCAACCCCCTCTCCACCTGGGGGTCCTGTCAGATCCTTCTCCCCCCTCCCAGCACCACGCTGGGCACCAGCCCCTCCCACTACAGGGTCCCAGCAGGTCCCTGTCCCCTCAGGTCCCTGTCCCCTCAGGTCCCTGTAGATCCCTGTCCCCCCAGATCCCTGTCCCCGCAGGTCCCCGTCCCTGCAGGACCCCATCCCTGAAGGTCCCTGTCCCCGCAGACCCCTGTCCCCCCAGGTCCCTGTCCCCCCAGGTCCCTGTCCCCCCAGGTCCCCATCCCCCGAGGTCCCTGTCCCCGCAGATCCCTGTCCCCCCAGGTCCCCGTCCCCGCAGATCCCCGTTCCTGCAGGTCCCTGTCCCCCCAGGTCCCCGTCCCCCCAGGTCCCCGTCCCCGCAGACCCCTGTCCCCCCAGGTCCCTGTCCCCCCAGGTCCCCATCCCCGCAGCTCCCTGTCCCCCCAGCTCCCTGTCCCCCCAGCTCCCTGTCCCCGCAGGTCCCTGTCCCCGCAGGACCCCATCCCTGAAGGTCCCTGTCCCCCCAGGTCCCCGTCCCCGCAGCTCCCTGTCCCCCCGGGTCCCTGTCCCCTCACCTCTCCTGTCCGCCCGGCCGCGCATCCGCACTCCCCCTCCGAAGAAGAGGTCGAAGATGTCCATGGGGGAGCCGAAGCCGCCGCCGCCGCCCCCGCGGCCGCCCAGACCTCCCTCCTTCATGGCCCTCTCTCCGCCGCGGTCGTAGAGCGCCCGTTTGTGGGCGTCCGACAGCACCTCGTAGGCCTGGGAGATCTGCTTGAACTGGGGAGGGGAGAGGCGGGTGAGGCGGAGGGGGGTGTGCCGGGGGGTCCCGGGGGGCTGCACGTACCCGCTCGCCCTCGCTGGGGTTCTTGTCGGGGTGGTAGCGCAGTGCCAGGCGCCGGTACGCCCGCTTGATCTCGTCCAGGCTGGCGCCCGGCCGCACGCCCAGCAGGTCGTAGTAACCCGTCTCCTTCACCATCTTCCTCTCTGTGACCTGCTGGGACAGGACAGAGCCATGAGCACGGGACCCCCTGTCCGGGCTGGGACCCCCTGTCCCTGTCCAGGACCCCCTGTCCCTGCCCGGGATCACCTGACCAGCCTGGGACCCCCTGTCCCTGCCCGGGACCACCTGACCAGCCTGGGACCCCCTGTCCAGCCTGGGACCCCCTGTCCCTGTCCAGGACCCCCTGTCCCTGCCCGGGACCCCCTGTCCCTGTCCAGGACCCTCTGCCCCTGTCCAGGACCCCCTGACCAGCCTGGGACCCCCTGACCAGCCTGGGACCCCCTGCCCCTGTCCAGGACCCCCTGTCCCTGCCCGGGACCCCCTGTCCCTGCCCAGGACCCCCTGTCCCTGCCCGGGACCCTCTGACCAGCCTGGGACCCTCTGCCCCTGTCCAGGACTCCCTGTCCCTGCCCAGGACCCCCTGACCAGCCCGGGACCCTCTGCCCCTGTCCAGGACCCCCTGTCCCTGCCCGGGACCCTCTGCCCCTGTCCAGGACCCCCGGTCCCTGCCTGGGACCCCCTGTCCCTGTCCAGGACCCCCTGACCAGCCTGGGACCCCCTGCCCAGCCTGGGACTCTCTGCCCCTGTCCAGGACCCCCTGTCCCTGTCCAGGACCCCCTGTCCCTTCCCGGGACCCCCTGTCCCTGCCCAGGACCCCCTGACCAGCCTGGGACCCTCTGCCCCTGTCCAGGACCCCCTGTCCCTGCCCGGGACCCCCTGACCAGCCTGGGACCCTCTGCCCCTGTCCAGGACTCCCTGTCCCTGCCCAGGACCCCCTGACCAGCCTGGGATCCCCTGCCCAGCCTGGGACCCCTGCTCAGCCTGGGACCCTCTGCCCCTGTCCAGGACCCCCTGTCCCTGCCCAGGACCCCCTGTCCCTGTCCAGGACCCTCTGCCCCTGTCCAGGACCCCCTGACCAGCCTGGGACTCTCTGCCCCTGTCCGGGACCCCCTGTCCCTGTCCGGGACACCCTGTTCCTGCCCAGGACCCCCTGCCCAACCCAGGACTTCCTTCCTAGCCTGAGACCCTCCGCCCCTGTCCAGGACACCCTGCCCAGCCTGGGACCCCCTGCTCAGCCTGAGACCCCCTGCCCAGCCTGGAAGCCCCTGCCCAGCCCAGGACACCCCTGCCCCTGCCCAGGACCTACTGCCCAGCCTGAGACCTGCAGCCCAGGATCCCCTGCCAGCCTGGGACCTCCTGCCCAGTCCAGGACCCCCTGCCCAACACAGGACCCCCTGTCCCTGCCCAGCACCCCCTGCCCCTGCTCAGGATCCCCTGCCCAACGCAGGACCCCCTATCCCTGCCCAGCACCCCCTGCCCAGCCCAGGAACACCAGTCCAGCCTGGGACCCCCTGCCCAGTTCAGGACCCCCTGCCCAGAACATCCTGTCTCTGTTCAGGATCCCCTGCCCAACCCAGGACCCCCCGCCCAGCTCAGGACCCCCCACCCAGCTCAGGACCCCCTGCTCCTGCTCAGGACCCCCTGCCCAGCTCAGCATCCCCTCCCTCCAAACACTTTGATCCCCACTCTCAGCCCTGCCTCAGTTTCCCCCCTCCCCGAGCACCCCGTGGGGGGCAGGGGGGTGACAGGAGGTGACAAGGGGTGACAGGGAGTGGCAGGGGGGTGACAGGGGGTGGCAGGAGGTGACAGGGGGTGGCAGGAGGTGACAAGGGGTGACAGGGAGTGGCAGGGGGGTGACAGGGGGTGGCAGAAGGTGACAAGGGGTGACAGGGAGTGGCAGGGGGGTGACAAGGGGTGGCAGGAGGTGACAAGGGGTGACAGGGGGTGGCAGGAGGTGACAGGGGGTGGCAGGGGGGTGACAGGGGGTGGCAGGAGGTGACAGGGGGTGGCAGGGAGTGGCAGGGGGGTGACAGGGAGTGGCAGGGGGGTGACAGGGAGTGGCAGGGGGGTGACAGGGGGTGTCAAAAGGTGACAGGGAGTGGCAGAGAGTGACAAGGGGTGACAGGGGGTTTCAGGGGGTGACAGCCAGACCCCAACAGCAGGGGCAGACCCCGAGGTCAGTCCCCACCCCACGGAATGTCCTGAGACCTCCCCCCCACCGTCAGGAGCCCCCCAAGAGCTCCGATCCCCGTCCCCCTCCCTGCCCCAGTTTCCCCCCCGCATCCCTCGGGTCGGGGGTGCCGGGGGGTACCCGGAGGGGGTGACATCGCCCTCTCCGGGGGCGGGGGCAGCCACACCCCGCATGGGGGTCCCGTGAGAAGGGGCGGACCCCGAGGCCGGGGGTGCCCCATTTCCTCCCCTCCCCATCCAAGTGTCGCCGACGATAAGCCCCGCGCGGGGCGGGGACATGTTTATCTTGCGACACGGGGGGACGCGCCCGTGACCCACTGGGGGGTAAATAAAGAGCCCTGACACCGGACTGGGACCCCCCGAGGCTGGGTCAGGGACCCCCCGGGCTGGGTCCAGGTCCGAGACCCCCCGGGCTGGGTCAGGGACTCCCCGGGCTGGGGCTGGGTCCGAGACCCCCCGGGCTGGGTCCGGGTCCGAGACCCCCCGGGCTGGGTCAGGGACCCCCCGGGCTGGGGCTGGGTCCGGGTCCCGCCGGGCTGGGTCAGGGACCCCCCGGGCTGGGGGTGGGTCTGAGTCCCCCCGGGCTGGGTCAGGGACCCCCCGGGCTGGGTCCGGGTCCGAGACCCCCCGGGCTGGGTCAGGGACTCCCCGGGCTGGGGCTGGGTCCGAGTCCCCCCGGGCTGGGGCTGGGTCCGAGACCCCCCGGGCTGGGTCAGGGACCCCCCGGGCTGGGGCTGGGTCCGGATCCGTCCAGTCGGGTCCAACCCCGGGTCCCCTCGGGCCGGGACTGGAACCCTCGGGCCGGGACCCCCAGGGCTGGGTCCGAGACCCCCCCGAGCTGGGTCCGGGTCCGTCCCGTCAGGTTCAACACGGGTCCCCTGGGGCTGGGGCTGGGTCAGGGACCCCCGGGCTGGGGCTGGGTCCGTCCCCCGGGACCCTCGGGGCTGAGTCCGTCCCGTCGGGTCCAACCCGGGTCCCCGAGGCGGGGGCTGGGGCCGGGACCCTCGGGCCGGGACCCCCGGGCTGGGGCTGGGTCCGTTCCCCGGGACTCTCGGGGCTGGGTCCCTCCATCCGGGTCCAGTTCGGGCCCCCCGGGCTGGGTCCGCCCCCCGGGACGCTCAGGCCGGGCCCCCCGGGCTGTGTCGGTCCCTCCGTGTCCAGCTCGGCCCCCCCGGCTCGGTCCGGCGGCCCCTCCCGCCGGGGGTCGCGGGGTGTCGGAGGGTGTTGGGGTGACACGGTGACATCCCACTCCCCACCCCGCGGGGTCACCCAGAGCCCACCTCGGGGGGCGGGGGCCGGACCCCCGGACCGGAGGTCACATCGCGGGGGTTGCCCCGGAGCCCCCCCGGGGATCCCGACGAGCGTCCCGGGGCGCTCCCGCCGCTGACACGGCCGGGGCGGGGCCGGGCGGTCCCTGCGGGGTCCCGAGGGGGGTTGGGGGTTCCCGGGGGGTCCCTGGGGGGGTCCCTGGGGGGGTCCCGGGGGGTCCCGGACCGCCCCCCCCACTCACCGCCGCTCCGCCGCCGTCTCCGAACTCTCTGGAAGCCGCGGACACGCCCCCCGCGCTGGCCCCGCCCCCTCGGCGCCGCACGCCGCGCCCATTGGTGGAAACGCCCCCTCTCCGCCCGCCCATCACCGCGTTTCCCGGGCGCTGATTGGCTGAGCCGTGTCCCGTACCGGCTCGGGAGGCGGGGACGCCGTTGTCGCGTTGCGATTGGCTGAGGCGGAGGGGTTGGACCGCCCCCAAGAGCCAGCGCCTCCGCGCTCATTGGCTGGGAGCGGGCAGCCAATCAGAGGGAAGAACGGGGGAAGGGGAAGGGCCGCGGGCGGCCGGCAGGGGGCGCTGTGCGCTCGGGGGAGGGGAGGGGGGCGAGGGGGTCACGTGGGGAGGGGTCACGTGGGGGTCATGGGGGTCTGGGGGGTCACGGGGGGTCATGGGGGGGTCATGGGGGGTCATGGGGGGTCATGGGGAGTCATGGGGGGTCATGGGGAGTCTGTGGGGTCATGGGAGGTCATGGGGGGTCATGGGGGTCTGTGGGGTCATGGGGGGGTCATGGGGGTCATGGGGGGGTCACTGGTGGGTCACGGGGGTCTGTGGGGTCATGGGGGGGTCATGGGGGTCTGTGGGGTCATGGGGGGTCATGGGGGGTCATGGGGGGGTCACGTGGGAGTCATGGGGGTCTTGTGGGGTCATGGGGGGTCATGGGGGTGTCATGGGGGGGTCATGGGGGGCCACGGGGGGTCATGGGGGGGTCATGGGGGTCTGTGGGGTCATGGGGGGGGTCACAGGGGGTCATGGGGTTCATGGGGGGTTATGGGGGGTCATGGGGGGTCACGGTGGGGTCATGGGGGTCTGTGGGGTCATGGGGAGGGTCTGTGGGATCATGGGGGGTTCATGGGGGGTCATGGGGGTCTGTGGGGTCATGGGGGGGTCTGTGGGATCATGGGGGGGGTCATGGGGGGTCATGGGGGTCTGTGGGGTCATGGGGGGGTCTGTGGGATCATGGGGGGGGTCATGGGGGGTCATGGGGGTCTGTGGGGTCATGGGCGGGTCACGGGGGGTCACGGGTGGGTCAGAGAGGGGTCGAGGGGGGGCCAGAGGGAGGGTCGGGCGTTCTGGGGGGGTTCAAGGAGGGTCAAAGGGGGGCTCACGGGGGGGTCTTGGGGGTCACGGGGGGTCACGGGGGGGGTCACGGGGGTGTCAGAGGGGGGGGTCGGGGGTCCTGGGGGGATCCTGGGAGGGGGGTCCTGGAGGGTCCCGGGGGGTCGGGGGTCCTGGGGGGGTCCTGGGTCCTGGGGGGGTCCTGGGAAGGTCACGGAGGGGTCAGAGGAAGGGTCAAAGGGGGGGTCACGGGTGGGTCCAAGGAGGGTCAGAGGGGGGTCATGGGCGGGTCACCCGGGGGGGTCCCGGGGGGGGTCAGAAGGAGGTCACGGGGGGTCGGGGGGGGGCACCCGGGGGGTCCTTGGAAGGTCACGGAGAGGTCAGAGGGAGGTTCACGGGGGGGGGGTGTCAGAGGGGGGGTCGGGGGTCCTGGGGGGGTCAGACGGGGGTCTTGGGGGAGGTGAGAGGGAGTTAGAGGAGGGGTCGAGGAGGGTCACAGGGGGGTCCTGGGGGGGTTTGGAGGGGGGGCAGAGGGGGGCTCGAGGACTGTCACAGTGGGATCAGAGAGGGGGTCAAAGGGGGGCTCGGGGATCCTAGGGGGGCCCACAGGGGGGTCAGAGGGGAGGTCGGGGGGGCCTGGGGGGGTCACGGAGGGTCAGAGGGGTGGTCAGAGAGGGAGTCGGGGGTCATGGGGAGGTCAGAGGGGGGGTCAGGGGTCCTGGGGAGGGTCCTGGGGGGGCACGAGGGGGGTCAGAGGGAGGATCAGGAGTCCCAGAGGGGTCACGGGAGGTCAGAGGGGGGCACGGAGGGGGGTCAGAGGGGGAGTCCTGGGGGAGGTCAGGGGTGGGCACGGGGGGGATCAGAGGGAGGGGGTCGAGAGGGGTAACAGGGGGATAAGAGGGTGTTCAGAGGGGGGTCAGGGGGCCTGAGGGGTCAAGGGGGTTCAGCTGGGGGGTTGGAGGTTCGGGATGGGGTCATGGGGGGATCAGAAGGGGGTCTGAGGGGGGGTCGAGGGTCCTGGGGATCCCAGGGGAGGGTTTTGGGGGTCAGAGGGAGGTGAAGGGGGTCCTGGGGTGGTCATGGGGGGATCACAGAGTGGTCAGAGTGGGGCTTGGGGGGTATGGGAGGTCCTGGGGGGTCAGAAGGAGGTCTGGGGGGGTCACAGGGAAGTCCTGGAGGGGGTTCTGGGGGTCTCAAGGGGACTTCAGGGGTATTGGGGAGGGTCACAGGGGGCTCATGGGGATGGGGAACATCCAGGGGGGCACAGGGGAGTCCAGGCTTGGGGGTCCTGGGGTATCAGAAGGAGGTCTGTAGGGTGGTCCTAGGGGTTCCAGGGGGGCCTGGGGGGCACATGGGGGGCTCAGGGAGAGTTCTGGGGGTCCCAGGTGGGTTCCAGGCAATGTTAGGGGGTCACAGAGGGGTCTCAGGGGAGTCACAGGGGAGGGAGGTGTCATGGGGGTCCCAGAGGGCCTTGGGGGTTTCCTGTGGGGAGCTCAGGGGGGCCCGAGGGGTCTGGGGAGTTCCATGGCCCTGGGTTTGTGGGGGCTGCCAGGGGCAGCAGAGCCCCCCGTGCTTTGGGGGCTGCCCTGCTGGGCTTGGCTGGTTTGGGGGTCACCACTGGTGGGCTTGGCTGGTGGGGGGAGCTGGGGGAGTCCTGCTGAGGTGTGGGGCTGAGCTGTGGGGCTGAACTGTGGGGCTGAACTGTGGGGCTGAGCTGTGGGGCCGAGCTGTGGGGCTGAGCTGTGGGGCTGAGGTGTGGGGCCGAGCTGTGGGGCCGAGCTGTGGGGCTGAGCTGTGGGGTTGGGGGGCTGGGCTGGGGGGTTGAGGGCTGAACTGGGGGACTGAACTGGGGGGTTGGGGGGCTGGGCTAGGGGGCTAAACTGGGGGGCCTGGGGGGCTGAACTGAGGGGCTGGGGGGTGAACTGGGGGGCCTGGAGGGCTGAACTGGGGGGCTGGGGGGCTGGGCTGGGGGGTTGAGGGCTGAACTGGGGGGCTGAACTGGGGGGCCTGGGGGGCTGAACTGGGGGGCTGGGGGGTGAACTGGGGGTTTGGGGGCTGAACTGGGGGGCTGGGGGGCTGAACTGGGGAGTTGGGGGGGCTGAACTGGGGGGCTGGGGGGCTGAACTGGGGAGTTGGGGGGGCTGAACTGGGGGGCTGGGGGGCTGAACTGGGGAGTTGGGGGGGCTGAACTGGGGGGCTGGGGGGCTGGGCTGGGGGACTGGGGGAGCTGAACTGGGGGGTTGGGGGCGCTGAACTGGGGGGTTGGGGCTGTCCCAGGGGGGCAGGGAAGGGGAACGGGGGGGTCTGGGGTTCTAAACTGGGGGGCTGAATTTGGGGCCCGGGGTCTGTCTCAAAGGCCAAGGGTCTGACCTGGAGGTCTGGGATCTGATCTGGGGGTCTGACCTGGGGGTCTGGGGGTCTGATCTAGGGGTCTGACCTGGGGGTCTGGGATCTGATCTGGGGGTCTGACCTGGGGGTCTGGGGGTCTGATCTGGGGGTCTGACCTGGGGGTCTGACCTGAGGGTCTGATCTGGGGATCTGACCTGGGGGTCTGGGGGTCTGATCTGGGGATCTGACCTGGGGACCTGGTGTCTGAACTGGGGGGTCTGAATGGGGGCTCAGACCCTCCAGCCCCCCATGTCTGCCCCTCAGGGGGCTGGGGGGGTCCGACCCCCTCATTCCCCCCACCCCACCCGGGGCTGCTCAGGGAAAAGGGGTTTCCATGTCCCCCCCTCCCCGGCCTGTGGGGTCAGTCCTGCCCGGGGGTCTGTCTGGGGGTCCCAGGGGGGCCCTGGGGGAGGAGGAGGAGGAGATGGTGAGGTCTGGGGGCACATGGTGGGGTTTGGGGGGCACAGGGACCCCCCAGTGGCCCCACCTCCCTGTGCTCGGGTCCTGCCCCACTGATCCCCCCCAGCCCCTGCCCATGTTTGGCCACTCTGGGCCCCTCCCGGGGGGCTCCTGGGCAGGGCCGGGGGGTCCTGGAGGTGTCAAATCCCCCACCCCGAAACCCAACCCTGGGCAGCAGCTGCTGCCCCAGCAGGGCCAGAGACCCCCAGCCCACCTGCCCCGGGAATGTGGGCGGAATTCCAGGGAGAAGCTGCTGCCAACGGGTGATCCATTGGGGACAGGCTGGGAGCAGGGGCTGACAGGGGGTCCCCAAACTGGGAATGGGGTTCCTAAACTGGGAATGGAGTTCCTAAACTGGGCACGTGGATCCCAAAGTGGGAATGGGGTTCTTAAGTTGGGAATGGGGTTCCTAAACTGGGAATGGAGTTCCTAAACTGGGCACATGAATCCCAAAGTGGGAATGGGGTTCCTAAACTGGGAATGGAGTTCCTAAACTGGGCACGGGGTCCCTAAACTGGGCACATTGTTCCCAAACTGGGAATAGAGTCCCTAAACTGGGCACATGGTTTCCAAAGTGGGAATAATGGGTCCCTAAACTGGGAATGGAGTTCCTATACTGGGCACATGGTTGCCATACTAAGAATGGAGTCCCCAAACTGGGAAAGGGGTACCCAAACTGGGAATGGATTCCTCAAACTGGGAAAGGGGTCCCCAAACTGGGAGTGGGGTCTCCAAAGTGGTAAGAGGGTCTCTAAAGTGGGCAGGCAGTTCCCAAACTGGGAATGGAGCCCCAAACTGGAAATGGGGTCTGTAAACTGGAAATGGAGTCTCCACATGGCACATGGACCCCAAACCAGGAATGGGGTCCACAAATTGGGAATGGGGTCCACAAACTGGGAATGGGGTCCACAAACTGGGAATGGGGTCCACAAACTGGGCACACATTCTTGGTCTGGGATTGGGGTTTGCAAACTGGGAACGGAGCCCTCAAACTGGGCACACAATTCCCAAACTGGGAATGGGGTCCCAAACTGGCCACACAGTCCCCAGACTGGGAATGGGGTCCCAAACTGGGCACACAGTTCCCAAACTGGGAATGGGGTCCCAAACTGGGCACACAGTTCCCAAACTGGGAACGGAGCCCTCAAACTGGCCAGACAGTCCCCAGACTGGGAATGGGGTCCCAAACTGGGCACACAGTTCCCAAACTGGGAATGGGGTCCCTGGCCATGCCGGGGAAGCTGTTTGGGACAGGGAGAGCTCCAGCCAAGGGACCTTCCTGTCACTTCCCGGGCCGGATCCGGTGACTGCCGGTGACTCAGGATCAGCTGCGGTCACATCCTGTCCCCTCCACGTGCCCCTGGCCTGGCACGGCTCCCCAAACCTCCCATGGGGACTGGGGCAGGATTGTGCCCCTGGCCTGGCACAGCTCCCCAAACCCCCCATGGGCACTGGGGCAGGATCTGGGGGCTCAGCACCATCAGCCCATGGCA
The DNA here is from genome assembly GCF_047495875.1 of Pithys albifrons albifrons. Taxonomy (NCBI): domain Eukaryota; kingdom Metazoa; phylum Chordata; class Aves; order Passeriformes; family Thamnophilidae; genus Pithys; species Pithys albifrons. Next base: position 1,173,965 of record NC_092487.1, read on the forward strand.
GGTTTGGCCGTGGGGGCTGGACCCGACCCTGGGGGTCCATGGCAGGTTTGGCTGTGGGGGCTGGATCCGACCCTGGGGGTCCATGGCAGGTTTGGCTATGGGGGCTGAACCCAGCCCGGGGGTCCATGGCAGGTTTGGCCATGGGGGCTGAACCCAGCCCGGGGGTCCATGGCAGGTTTGGCCATGGGGGCTGAACCCAGCCCGGGGGTCCATGGCAGGTTTGGCCATGGGGGCTGGACCTGACCCTGGGGGTCCATGGCAGGTTTGGCCATGGGGGCTGGATCCGACCCTGGGGGTCCATGGCAGGTTTGGCTGTGGGGGCTGGACCCGACCCTGGGGGTCCATGGCAGGTTTGGCCGTGGGGGCTGGACCCGACCCTGGGGGTCCATGGCAGGTTTGGCTGTGGGGGCTGGACCTGACCCTGGGGGTCCATGGCAGGTTTGGCTGTGGGGGCTGAACCCAGCTCAGGGTCCATGGCAGGTTTGGCTGTGGGGGCTGAACCCAGCCCGGGGGTCCATGGCAGGTTTGGCCATGGGGGCTGGATCCGACCCTGGGGGTCCATGGCAGGTTTGGCCATGGGGGCTGGACCTGACCCTGGGGGTCCATGGCAGGTTTGGCCATGGGGGCTGGATCCGACCCTGGGGGTCCATGGCAGGTTTGGCCGTGGGGGCTGAACCCAGCCCGGGGGTCCATGGCAGGTTTGGCCGTGGGGGCTGGATCCGACCCTGGGGGTCCATGGCAGGTTTGGCTGTGGGGGCTGGACCCGATCCCGGGCAGGTGGGCACAGCCTGGTTTGTCCTGGTGCCACCTGCACGTCCAGATCCAGCTGAGCTTCCAGGACTGAGTCACCTCCTGTTTCTGCTGAGTGTCCCAGAACTGAAGGGTGTTCTGGGGGGCTCCCCCTTGGTGCTTCTCTCCTGTGGCTGCCCCATGACAGGTGGGATGAGAAGGGACACCCAGGCACGGTGCTGGCACCTGTGTGTGTGGGTGCCAACCCGGCTGGTTCCCAACCACAGCCCTTTCCTGTTCCCCCCTGCCCCACATTCATCACAGAATCATAGAATTGATTGGGTCGGAAGAGACCTCTGAGATCATCAAGTCCAACCCTTGATCCAACTCCACTGTGACCACCAGCCCAGGGCACAGAGTTGGAAAAGACCTCTGAGATCATCAAGTCCAACCCTTGATCCAACCCCACTGTGACCACCAGCTCAGGGCACAGAGTTGGAAAAGACCTCTGAGATCATCAAGTCCAACCCTTGATCCAACTCCACTGTGATCACCAGCCCAGGGCACTCCGTGCCCTGGGCTGGTGATCACAGTGGGGTTGGATCAAGAAGTGGTGGATTCTCACTCAGTGCCACATCCATAGAATGGATTGGGTTGGAAAAGACCTCCAAGATCATCAAGTCCAATCCTTGGTCCAACTCCAGTCCCTTTACCAGATCATGGCACTCAGGCACTCAGCAATAGGACAATGGGCACGATGGGCTCAAGCTCTGCCAGGGGAAATTGAAGTTGGAGATCAGAAGGAAATTCTTTGCAGAGAGAGTGCTCAGGGATTGGAATGGGCTGCCCAGAGAGGGGGTGGATTCCCCATCCCTGGAGGTTTTTCAGCTGAGCTTGGCCGTGGCACTGAGTGCCATGATCTGGTAAAGGGACTGGAGTTGGACCAAGGGTTGGATTTGATGATCTCAGAGGTCTCTTCCAACCCAACTGAGAAGAGAAGAGCAACGAGGCTGGAGAAGGGACTGGAGCACAAGTGCTGTGGGGAGAGGCTGAGGGAGCTGGGGGTGTTCAGCCTGGAGAAGAGGAGGCTCAGAGGTGACCTCAGCACTGTCTGGAACTGCCTGAAGGGAAGTTCTGGCCAGCTGGGGGTTGGTCTCTTCTCCCAGGCACTCAGCAATAGGACAAGGGGGCACGATGGGCTCAAGCTCTGCCAGGGGAAATTGAAGTTGGAGAGCAGAAAGAAATTCTTTGCAGAGAGAGTGCTCAGGGATTGGAATGGGCTGCCCAGAGAGGGGGTGGATTCCCCATCCCTGGAGGTTTTTCAGCTGAGCTTGGCCGTGGCACTGAGTGCCATGATCTGGTAAAGGGACTGGAGTTGGACCAAGGGTTGGACTTGATGATCTTGGGGGTCTTTTCCAACCCAACTGATCCTGTGATTCCATGGGGAGACGTCACCCCAGGGGTGGGGGAACATCCCTGCAGGTGGATTCCTTGTCCCGGGGGTGGGAATGCCTCATCCCAGGGATGAAGGAGCACCGTCCTAAGAACGGGGGAACATCCCCCTGGGGATGGGGGAACGTCCCCCCAGGGATGGGGGAGCATCGGCCGCGGGGATTTGTCCCCCCAGGGGGGTTTGTCCCCCCAGGGGTGGGGGGAGCGCTGCCCCAGGGACCCCCCCACGCTCCCCGCTGCTGACGGACGGCTCCAGGCTCACATTCCCGGCGGGATTGCCCCTGGGCTCGGCCCCAGGAATCGGCACCGCCCCGGGTTGGCCGCAGCTGTCGCAGCGCTGGGGCACGGGCGGTGCTGGGGGGTCACGGCCCGGCAGCTGGGCGAGCCCCCCAGACGGGGCAGAGCCGATTTTAGCCGGCGGGAGCTATTCCTGGGGGTCTGACAGGGTGAAGGGCGGGTCAGAGGGTGGCCGGGCCACCCCCCCGCCCCCGGCGTGTCCCTGGGGGTGCCACAGGAAGGGGACGGTGCTGGAGGGGGGCGGCGATGCCTCCCTGGGGTGATGCCCCCTGCCCACATCCCTGCTCTGCTGTGGCGGGGGGGACCCGCCCGCCCCTCCCGTGTGGGTTTTGGGGTCCCTGTGGATTGTTCCCACCGTGCAACACCCCCAGGCCCCCGGTGGCCCCGGCGCGGCTCCTGCTTGCCCACATTCAGCATCCCCGAGGGCTCATTTTGGGGAGGGGGGGTGGGGCTGCCCGCGCCCCTCTGCCTGTATTTTTAGTCCTTTCCTTATAAGGTTCCCACGAATTTTGGGAGCTGAGAGCGGAATGAAGTCATCGCTGAGGTCATCCTGCCTCGTCCCCCCTCCCTCGCCCGGGCCGGGCTCACCCCACAGGGAGTTTTTGTGTGGGCTCCATTGAAATCCTCCTCACCCAGCCTGGAAGGAAACAAAACCCTTCCCTGGCTGGCAGGGGGCCAGGCTGTGGGGGGGCTCTGGGGGCTGCAGGGGGGCTGTGGGGGCTGTGGGGGGCTGTGGGGGCTGCAGGAGCAGGGGGGGGGCTCTGGAGGCTGCAGGGGGGCTGTGGAGGGGCTGTGGGAGCTGCAGGGGGGCTGTGGGGGCTGTGGGGGCTGCAGGGGGACTGTGGGAGCTGCAGAGGGGCTGTGGGGGCTGTGGGGGCTGCAGGGGGACTGTGGGAGCTGCAGAGGGGCTGTGGGGGCTGTGGGGGCTGCAGGGGGGCTGTGGGGACTGCAGGGGGGCTGTGGGGGGCTGTGGGGGCTGCAGGGGGGCTGTGGGGGCTGTGGGGGGCTTTGGGGGCTGCAGGGGGGCTGTGGGGACTGCAGGGGGGCTGTGGGGGGCTGTGGGGGCTCTGGGGGGCTGCAGTGGGGCTGTGGGGGCTGCAAGGGGGCTGTGGGGGCTCTGGGGGGCTGCAGGGGGGATGTGGGGGCTGCAGGTGGTCTGTGGGGGCTGTGGGAGCTGCAGGGGGGCTGTGGGGGCTGCAAGGGGGCTCTGGGGGGCTGCAGGGGGGACTGTGGGGGCTGCAGGGGGGCTGTGGGGGCTAAAGAGGCCTGTGGGAGGCTGTGAGGGGCTATGAGGGGGTGCTGTGGGGGCTGTGGGGAGCTGTGGGGGGCTGTGAGGGGCTATAGGGGGCTGTGGGGGGTTCTGGGAGCTCTTGAAGTTCCAGCCTGGAAGTTCCTCCATAGCTGCAGCCCCCCCAGGCCCCTGCACATCCATGTGCCCCCCAGTCCTCCTGCCTGGGCATGGAGCAAAGTCTGAGTGGGGGGTTGGCACCTGCATTTCTCTTTCCAGCCCCCCAAAGCACTGAGGTCCCCAAAATCAGGCTGTGGGTACTCGGCTGGGGGTGGGACAGTTTGGTCAGTGCCTGGGGGGTGTCCAGGCTGCAGCTCCACACCAGGGTGGTCATGGGGGAACCCAGGCACACTCAGGGCCCCCTGAGATTGTGCTTGGTCCAACCAGGGTCACACTTGATCCTGTTCAGGTCACACTCAGATACTTAGGGGCACTCCTGGTCCCACTGGGGACACACTCAGTCCCACTCAGGACATGGTCAGTCCCATTGGGGATACACTCAGTCCCACTCAGGACATGGTCAGTTCCACTCAGGACACCCTCAGTCCCATCAGGGACACCCTCAGTCCCACTCAGGACATGGTCAGTTCCACTCAGGACATGGTCAGTCCCACTCAGGACATGGTCAGTCCCACTCAGGACACCCTCAGTCCCACTGGGGACACATTTGGTCCTGTCTGGGACATGTTCAGTCCCATTGAGGACACACTTGATCCCATCTGGGACACACTCAGTCCCATCAGTAGGTCCTGTTGGGACACACTCAGTCCTGTCGGGATGCTCTGGATCCTGTTGGAACACTCTTGATCCCATCAGGATCACACTCAGTCCCATCAGGGACACACTCAGTCCTGTTGGGATGCTCTGGATCCTGTTGGAACACCCTTGACCCCATCAGGGACACACTCAGTCCCATCAGGGACACACAGTCCTGTCGGGATGCTCTGGATCCTGTTGGAACACCCTTGATCCCATCAGGGACACACTCAGTCCTGTCAGGATGCTCTGGATCCTGTTGGAACACCCTTGATCCCACCAAGGACACACAATGGGGACACAATTCATCCCATGAAGGACACACTCTGTGCCACACTCCCTTGGGCACTTGCTGGGCATGGATGAACCTTGCCAGGGTTTTGCTCTCCAGGCTGCAGCCCCGGGGGGCTCCAAAGGCCCCAACAGCCACCCCCACCCCTGGGCTGACTCTCAGACCTCGGCACTTCACCCCATCCTCCTCCTCCTCCTCCTCGTCGAGGGGAGGAAGGGGCTACCCCTCCCCCCGCCATCTGTCCCCCCTCATCACTTTGTCAGCCCGGGCTGGAATGTGGATTAATATCGGCAGGAATGTCACCCCCCGCCTGGCAGAGCCGCGCCCGCACCGTCTCCATCTCCTCCACAGCATCCTCCACCCCCCTCCTGGCCCAGAGACCCCCGGCTTTGGGGACCCCTCGGGGGGCACTGTGGGGTGGCTGCCGGAGCTGCTGACGGGCTGATGCTGCCCAGGCACCCCCGAGGGTGTGTTGGGCCAGGGGCTGATTGAACGCAGACTCAGCGTCTGATTAAACTCATCGGAGGGGGATTTTTTTTTTATTACGGTGTTTGGATCTGTTGGAGTTTAACCTTAAAAGGAAACTGTCGCCTTCGGGCAGGGGAGGGGGCCGGGGGCTTCGCACGGAGGAAGGCAGATAAATGTTGGGTCCTTATCGGTCCTGGCTCGGAGCATCGCTGGGCGCTGGCAAAGGGATGGCAGGGCTAAATCCGGAGCGTGGGCAAGCGGCGGGGCCAGCCAGGCGGGCTCAGCAGCGGTACTGAACACACCCGTGGGTGCGAGCCTGGCGGTCCCCAGGGATGCTGTGGCCACCCGGGTCCCCTCGTGCCCGTGCCTGGGGTGACTCAGCCCTTTGCCCGGCATAAAGGAGCCCATTCTTCAGCTGGAGGCTCATTTATGCAGCTCTTCCCGCGCCGTCCCCACGCGCGGCTGCACAACGGGGGGATGGAGGGGCCGCCCCTCGCAGCGACAGGGGGGTGAGGGGGCCACGATGTGTCTGCGGGGTCCCCACCATGATTCCGGGGAGCCCCCGGGGCTGGGAGCCACGGGTTGTCCCGCGGGCATCCTGCCCAGCCCGGGCAGGAACAGCGGCTGGTGCTGTTGGCTCCCGGCTCCTGGTGCTGGCACGGGCACTGGGTGGGCACGGGCACTGGGTGGGCACGGGCACTGGGTGGGCTGGCGTCCCACCCCATTCCTGCCGGCAGCACAGGCGGAGGCTGAGGAAGTGCCTGGCCAGCAGCGAGCCCTGAGTGGCATCTGTGGGGCCACGGGGGTTGGGGGTCATCACCTCGGGGCGTCTGTCTGGGGGTGGGGGAGCGTTGCCTCCATTACCCCTGGGGGAGCATCAACCCCGGGGCTGCATCAGTTTGGGGATGGGGGAACATCACCCTGGGGAGCTGCATCACCCTGGGGGTGGGGGAGCGTTGCCTCGGGGGACTCCATTGCCCCTGGGGGAGCATCCCCCATCTCTTTGGGGATGGGGGAACACCACCCTGGGGAGTTGCATCACGTTGGGGATGAGGGAGCATCATCCTGGGAGCGTTGCCCCAGAGGGCTGCACCACCCTCGGGATCTGCATCCCCACAGGAGTGGGGGAGCATCACTGCACGTGTGGGGGGGCATTGCCCACCCCAGGGGGCTGCATCAGCCTAAGGATGAGGCTGCATTGCCCTGGGGATGTGCATTGTCTTGAGCAGCATCGCTCTGGGGACACACACACTGCCCCGGGGATGGGGTGGCATCATCCTGGGGGACCCTGTCCCCACCCCATGCTGATGGATGGCCCCAGGTGGGATTTCCTGCTGGAAAACAGCCTGGAAGTGCAGCCCCCTCCCACACCGTGCCCTGCCCTGCCCCAGGGCTGCCACCCCCTCCCCTCCCATCCCCCCAGAGTGAGCAGAGCTGGGGCTCTGAGTGGGAGGATGAGGCTTTATTAAATTAACGTCAAGGCAGCGGATACATCCGGCTTGGCTCAGCCCCCCCGTGGGCAGGTCGGGGCTGGGGACACCAGGGTGACATCACCCCGAGGTGCTGAGTCCTGGGGTGCAGCATGTGGGGGCCCCCAGCCCCCAGCTGGCCTTCCTGGGGGAGATGGTGGAGGGTCTGAAGGGGAGGAGATGCCGGGAAGGGGGAAACACAGAGTTTAAATTAAATACAGCCATGGCAACCCACTCAAAGGAGGCTCTAAATGAGGTGGGGGTCCCAAAGCAAGCATGCGAATTTGGGGGGGGCTGTGGGGTGGGACGGAGCTCGGTGGTTCTTCACGCTGAAAAGGGGTGCAAAAAATCCACACAAACATGTTAAACACCATAAGGAGATGAGGAAGAGTTAGGAGGGCTGGAGGGAGAGGTGGGGACTGGGGGTCGTGGCAGGGAAGGGGCTGCAGGAGGGGTCCCTCCCCCTGCACTGTCACTCCTCCCCCGAGGACCAGGACTCCTGCTCGGCTCTCAGCCCACGTGCTGGTGGCTGATCCGCTGTGAGGGACAGGACATCCTCCCCCACAGCAGGGGACACCGGGCCGGGGTCTGCTCTGTGTTTGCCCCACAGGGTGGTGTCCCCCAGTTTGGCAGTGGTGGCATCTCCAGGAGGGGGGGACTGTGGTGGCCCCACCACGGAGGGGTCTGCGGTCTCCGGGGGGAGCTCCTGTGCCGGTGCCAAGCTGGCAATGCCGTTCAGCACCTCCTCGGTGAATTCAGCCAGGTCCTCCAGGCTGGCTTCCCGGTGCAGCCCATTGGCAGCCTGAACCGGACCCTCCGACTCCGGCGCTGCATCTCCCGGTGCCTCCTGCACCGTCGGCTCCTCCTCGCTGGATGAGGCGGGTGAGGAGTCCTCCCCAGCATCCTGGGGCAGCTCTGTCCTGCCAGGACCCTGCTGCCCACCCTCAGCCACCCTCACCCCCATCACCAGCTCCTGGTTGAACTCCAGGGCCTGCTCAACTATTTCCAAAATATCCGAGTCTTTCATGACATCCACAGGCACCTCTGCAGAGAGAATAGCCGGGTCAGGGATATCTGTCATCACCTCTGGGAGACCTCCCTGCTCCAGTGCAGAGCCTGGATGAGGTAGGTCGGCCTCGGGGGGCTGCTCATGCCCTGCTGAGGGAGGGCTGTCACTGTCTGGTGCTTCCTCCTCCTCCTCCGTTGGCTGCTCATCCCTTGGCTGCTCATCCCTTGGCTGCCCATCCCTTGGCTGCTTCTCTTGGTCAGGCACTGACTGGGCCTGGAGCTCTGCTGGAGCCTCGGCTGTGTCATGATGGGCCATGCCAGGCTCATCCTCATCCTCATCCACCTCCTCCTCCTGCCCCACCAGGCTGTGGCCTGGGAGTGTTGTGGCTTTGCTGACATCACTCTCCAGCTCAGCTGTGCTGTGGAGCTCCATGTCTGATTCATCAGCCAAACCCTCAGAGTGCTCAGGTCCCTCCTGTGCTCCAGTGGCACCCTGGGCTGGCTCATCAGTGCCTCCTGTGAATTGTTCCATGGCCCCAGGATAGCTGGGATCTGCTTTGGGCATAGCTGGGCCTTTCTCCAGCTCAGCAGTGTCATCCTCGTCCTCATCCTTTGGCATCTCAGGTTCTTCTGTGGGCATCTCCATGTCTTCTGCTTCCCCAATAAAAGCCTCAAGGTGCCCTTCACCCTCTGGCACCAGAGATGCTTCTCTGGGAGCTCCCAGATCATCTTGGCTGCCTTCAGTAGCTTCAACTTTTATTTCTTCAAAGTCCTCAGAGATCTCGGCTTCCTCTGAGCTGGACACCTCTTGGCTGGGAGCAGAGACCATGAAATATCCTTCCTCCTCCTCAGCACCCTCTGCTGCAGAGGCCACCTCTGTCTGTGCCTCTGCCTCCTCTTCAGGGCTCTCTGGCCTGGTGGGAGTCAGTGGATTGTCCCTCCCTTCTGGCCTTCCCTCACCCTCTGGAGCTGTTTCAGTCACAGGGTCTGTCTCTGTGGTCTCCTCAGTCTCTGGAAGGTTCTGGCTGGGTCCATCCCCACCCAGCATTTCTCCTTTGTAGAGGTGCAAGGGTGTGCTGTCTGGCAGGGTGTCCTCCAGCTCCACCCTCCTGCCAGTCCCTGGTGTGGCCTCCAGGTCTTCTGATCTCCCAATATCCTCCTCCACCCACTCTCCATCCTCTGTGCCCTCTCCTGGCACCTGCTGCAGTGCCACGAGGTCGGTGCTGCTTCTCTCTGGCTCTGAGATGAGCCCATCAGCAGCATCCTCACCCTGCACCTCCCATGACCCCTCCGGAGCCTTGGCCGGCTCCTGGGTGTCCCCTTGTCCAGGGGCACATGGGGTGGCTGGGTCAGGGTGCCCTGTGGTGCCCTCCTGCTCCTCCCCTGCCAGCTCCAGTGCTGGCTCAGCCTCTGGCAGTGGCTGCTGCTGGCTCATCCGCTGGCTCTTGGCATCCTCTTCATCATCTTCCTGGGCTTCCTCCAGCTCTGCTGGCGATGCTCCATCTCTCTCCTCACT
>NC_092487.1:2213239-2323239 GCF_047495875.1 Pithys albifrons albifrons
TCTGTCCTGGCACCTTTTCCCTGGGATGAATCTTCGTCTATCTGGAATTATGGGCTGAAAAAACCACATGTGGCATTCACCGTCGGGCTTTGCGCCCAGGTGAAAGGTGGCAGCCTTCGACTCTCAGGTGCCAATGATGCGGTCCCAAAAACCCTAGAAAAGGAACAAACACTTTCTGTCCTGGCAACTTTTCCCTGGGAGGAATCTCTATCCATCTGGAAATCTGGGCTGAAATTTTACGCTTTCCCAGGACCGCACCTCGCACACTCCATCGAGCTTTGAGGCCCAGGGAAAAGGTGGCAGCCTTGGGCTCTCAGGTGCCAGTGATGGGGCCCCTTAAACCTAGAAATGGAACAATCGCTTTCTGTCCTGGCACCTTTTCCCTGGGAGGAATCTTCGTTTGTCTGGAAATCTGGACTGGAAAATGGCACCTACGCTGACCCGCAACTGGAACACTCCTCGAGCTTTGAGCCCAGGGAAAAGGTGACAGCCTTGGGCTGTCTGGTGCCAATGAGGGGGCCGCATTTATCCTAGAATTCGGACAATCGCTTTCTGTCCTGGCACCTTTTCCCTGGGAGGAATCTTCGTCCGTCCTGAAATCTGGACTGAAAAACGGCACCTACCCTGACCCGCACGTGGAGCGTTCCGTCGAGCTTTGAGCCCAGGGAAAAGGTGGCAGCCTTGGGCTCTCAGATGCCAATGATGGGGCCCAATTATTCTTAGAAAAGGTGCAATCGCTTTCTGTCCTGGCACCTTTTCCGTGGGAGGAATCTTCATCCATCTGGAATTCTGGGATGAAAAACGGCATTTTCCAGACCCGCACATGACATGCACCATTGGGCTTTGCACCCAGGGATAAGGCGGCAGCCTTCAGCTCTCAGGTGCCAATGATGGGGCCCCATTAACCCTAGAAAAGGAACATTCGCTTTCTGTCCTGGCACCTTTTCCCTGGCAGGAATCTTCATCCGTCTGGAAATCTGGGCTGAAAAAAGGCACGTACCCTAATTGCACCTGGCACACTGCGTCAAGCTTTGAGGCCAGGGAAAAGATGGCAGCCTTGGGCTCTCAGATCCCAAAGATGAGTCCGCATTAACCCTAGAAAAGGAACAATCGCTTTCTGTCCTGGCACCTTTTCCCTGTGAGGAATCTCCATCCGTCTGGAAATCTGGGCTGAAAAATTACGCTGTCCCTGACCCTCAGCTGGCACGCTCCATCGTGCTTTGAGCCCAAGGAAAAGGTGGCAGCCTTGGGCTCTCCGGTGCCAGTGATGGGGCCCCTTAAACCTAGAAATATAACAACCGCTTTCTTTCTTGGCACCTTTTTTCTGGGAGGAATCTTCGTCAGTCTGGAAACTGGACTGGAAAACGCCACCTACGCTGACCCGCACCTGGAGCTTTCCGTCGATCTTTGAGCCCAGGGAAAAGGTGGCAGCCTTGGGCTCTCAGGTGCCAATGATGGGTCCCCATTACCCCTAGAAAAGGCACAATCGCTTTCTGTGCTAGCACCTATTCCCTGGGAGGAATCTCAGTCTGTCTGGAATTCTGGGATGAAAAACTGCATTTCCCGAACCCGCACTTGGAACGCACACTCGAGCTTTGAGCCCAGGGAAAAGGTGGCAGTCTTGGGCTCTCAGGTGCCAAAAGCAGGGCCGCATTAACACTAGAAAATGAACAATCCCTTTCTGTCCTGGCACATTTTCCCTGAGAGGAATCTTCATCGTTCTCCAAATCTGGGCTGAAAAACCCACAAATGGCACGCACCGTCCGGCTTTGCGCCCAGGAAAAGGTGACAGCCTTGGGCTCTCAGGTGCCAATGAGGGGGCCGCATTAACCCTAGACCTGAAACAATCGCTTTCCGTCCTGGCAGCTTTTCCCTCGGAGGAATCTCCGTCCGTCTTGAAATCTGGACTGAAAAATGGGACAGACCCTGACCCACATCTGGAGCGCTCCGTCGAGCTTTGAGCACAGGGAAAAGTTGGCAGCCTTGGGCTCTCAGATGCCAGTGATGGGGCCCCATTATTCTTAGAAAAGGCACAATGGCTTTCTGTCCTGGCACCATTTTCCCTGGGAGGAATCATCATCCGTCTGGAATTCTGGGATGAAAAACGGAATTTGCCGGACCCGCACATGGCATGCACCGTCAAGGTTTGAGCCCAGGGAAAAGGTGGCAGCCTTGGTCTCTCAGCTGCCAAAGATGGGGCTGCATTAACCCTAGAAAAGGAACATTCACTTTCTCTCCTGGCACCTTTTCCCTGGGAGAAATTATCGTCCGCCTGGATTTCTGGGCTGATAAAACCGCATGTGGCGTGCACCGTCGGGCTTTGCGCCCAGGGAAAGGGTGGCAGCCCTCGGCTCTCAGGTGCCAATGATGGGGCCCCATTAACCCTAGAAAAGAAACAATCGCTTTCTGTCCTGGCACCTTTTCCCTGGGAGCAATCTTGGGCCGTCTGGAAATCTGGGTTTAAAAATTACGCTTTCCAGAACCGCACCTGGCACACTCCGTCAAGCTTTGAGGCCAGGGGAAAGGTGGCAGCCTTGGGCTGTCAGGTGCCAATGATGGGGCCCCATTACCCCTAGAAAAGGCACAATCACTTTCTGTGCCAGCACATATTCCCTGGGAGGAATCGCGGTCCGTCTGGAATTCCAGGTGAAAAACGGCACTATCCCGGACCCGCACTTGGCACACTCCATCGAGATTTGAGCCCAGGGAAAAGGTGGCAGCCTTGGGCTGTCAGGTGCCAAAGATGGGGCCGCATTAACACTAGAAAAGTAACAATCGCTTTCTGTCCTGGCACATTTTCCCTGGGAGGAATCTTCATCCGTCTGGAATTCTGGGCTAAAAATCCTGCACTTGGCACGCTACGTCGAGCTTTGCGCCCAGGGAAAAGGTGGCAGCCTTTGGCTCTCAGGTGCCAATTATGGGGCACCATTAACCCAAGAAATGGAACAATCCCTTTCTGTCCTGGCAACTTTTCCCAGGGAGGAATCATCGTCCCTCTGGAATTCTGGGCTTAAAAAACAACATGGGGTAGGCACCGTCGTGCTTTCCGCCCAGGGAAAAGGTGGCAGCCTCGGACTCCCAGGTGCCAATGATGGGGCCCCATTAACCCAGGAAATATAAAAATCGCTTTCTGTCTTGGCACCTTTTCCCAGGGTGGAGTCTTCGTCTGTCCGGAAATCTGGGATGAAAAACTACACTTTCCCTGGCACGAATGTGGCACGCTCCGTCGAGGTTTGCCCCCAGGGAAAAGGTGGCAGTCTTGGGCTCTCAGGTGTCAATGATGGGGCCCCATTAACCCTAGAAAAGGAACAATCCCTTTCTGTCCTGGCACCTTTTCCCTGGCAGGAATCTTCATCCGTCTGGAAATCTGGGCTGAAAAAAGGCACGTACCCTGACCCGCACCTGGCACACTCCGTCGAACTTTGAGCCCAGGGAACAGGTGGCAGCCTTGGGCTCTCAGCTGCCAATGATGGGGCCCCGTAAACTTAGAATTGGAACAATCGCTTTCTGTCTTTGCACCTTTTCCCTGAGAGGAATCTTCGTCCGTCTGGAACTCTGGACTGAAAAACGGCACCTACCCTGACCCGCACGCTCCGTCAAGCTTTGAGCCCAGGGAAAAGGTGGCACCCTTGGGCTCTCAGGTTCCAGTGATGTGGCCCCATTACCACTAGAAAAGACCCAATCGCTTTCTGTACTGGCACCTTTTCCCTGGGACGAATCTCCATCCGTCTGGAAATCTTGGCTGAAAAATTACGCTTGCCCAGAATCGCACCTGGCACACTCCGTCGAGCTTTGAGGCCAGGAAAAGTTGGCAGCCTTGGGCTGCCAGGTGCCAATGATGGGGCCCCTTAAACGTAGAAATGGAACAATTGCTTTCTGTCTTGGCACTTTATCCCAACATTGAATCTTAAACCGCCTGGAATTCCGGGCTGATAAACGGCTCTTTCCCTTACCCGCACCTGGCACGCTCCGTCGAGTTTTGAGCCCAGGGAAAAGGTGGCAGCCTTGGGCTCTCAGGTGCCAATGATGGGGCCCCATTAACCCAAGAAAAGGCATAATCGCTTTCTGTGCTAGCACCTGTTCGCTGGGAGGAATCTTGGTCCGTCTGGAATTCTGGGCTAAAAAATGGCACTTTCCCAGACCTGCACTTGGCACGCTCCATCGAGCTTTGAGCTCAGGGAAAAGGTGGCAGCCTTGGGCTGTCAGGTGCCAAAGATGGGGCCACATTAACACTAGAAAAGGAATAATCGCTTTCTGTCTTGTCACATTTCCCCTGGGAGGAATCTTCATTCGTCTGGAAATCTTGGCTGAAAAACCCGCAGATGACACGCAAGGTCGGGCTTTGTGTCCAGGAAAAGGTGACAGTCTTGGGCTTTCAGGTGCCAATGAGGGGGCCGCATTAACCCTAGAACTGGAACAATCACTTTCTGTACTGGCAACTTTTCCCTAGGAGGAATCATCGTTCGTCTTGAAATCTGGACTGAAAAATCGCATGTACCTTGACCCGCACGTGGAGAGCTCCGTCAAGCTTTGAGCCCAGGGAAAAGGCGGCCAGTTGGGAACTAAGATGCCAAAGATGGCGCTACATTAACACTAGAAAAGGAAAAATCGCTTTCTGTCCTAGCACTTTTCCCAGGGAGGAATCATCGTCCGTCTGGAATTCTGGGCTGAAAAAACCGCATGTGGCATGCACTGTCGGGCCTTGTGCCCAGGGAAAAGGTGGCAGCCTTGGGCTCTCAGGTGCCAATGATGGGGCCCCATTACCCCTAGGAAAGGCACAATCGCTTTCTGTCCTGGCACCTTTTCCCTAGGAGGAATCTTCGTCTGTCTGGAATTCTAGGCTGAAAAACGGCACTTTCCCCCACCCACTCTTGGCACGCTCCATCGAGCTTTGAGGCCAGGGAAAAGGTGGCAGCCTTGGGCTCTCAGCTGCCAAAGACGGGGCTGCATTAATGCTAGAAAAGGAACAATCGCTTTCTGTCCTGGAAATTTTCTCCCAGGGAGAAATCATCATCTCTCTGGAATTCTGGGCTGAATAAACGGCATGTGGAATGCACCGTCAGGGTTTGAGCCCAGGGAAAAGGTGGCAGCCTTGGGCTGTCAGGTGCCAATGACGGGGCCACATTTACCCTAGAACTGGAACGATCGCTTTCTGTCCTGACACTTTTTCACTGGGAGGAATCTTCTTCCGTATGGAAATCTGGGCTGAAAAAGGCATGTTCCCTGACCCGCAGGAGGCACGCACCGTCCATCTTTGAGCCCAGGGAAAAGGTGGCAGCCTTGGGCTCTCAGGTGCCAGTGATGGGGCCCCATTAACCCTAGAAAAGGAACAATGGCTTTCTGTCCTGGCACCTTTTTCCTGGGAGGAATCCTCATCCATCTGGAATTCTGGGATTAAAAACGGCATTTGCCAGACCCGCACATGGCATGCACCGTCGAGGTTTGAGCCCAGGGAAAAGGTGGCAGCCTTGGGCTCTCAACTGCCAAAGATGGGGCTGCATTAACCCTAGAAAAGGAACAATTGCTTTCTGTCCCAGCACCTCTTTCCTGGGAGGAATCATCATTAGTCTGGAATTCTGGGCTGAAAAAACCGCATGTGGCATGCACCATCGGGCTTTGCGCCCAGGGAAAAGGTGACAGCCTTCGGCTCTCAGGTGCCAATGATGGGGCCCCATTAACCCTAGAAAAGGAAGAAACACTCTCTGTCCTGGCACTTTTTCCTTGGCACGAATCTTCATTTGTCTGGAAATCTGGGCTGAAAAATTACGCTTTCCCAGAACAGCACCTGGCACACTCCGTCGAGCTTTGAGGCCAGGGAAAAGGTGGCTGCCTTGGGCTCTCAGGTGCCAATGATGGGGCCCCTTAAACTTAGAAATGGAACAATCGCTTTCTCTCTTGGCACCTTTCCCTGGGAGGAATCATCGTCCCTCTGGAAATCTGGACTGAAAAACGGCACCTACGCTGACCCGCACCTGGAGCCTTCCGTCGAGTTTTGAGCCCAGGGAAAAGGTGGCAGGCTTGGGCTCTGAGGTGCCTATGACGGGGCCCCATTAAACCTAGAAATGGAACAATCGTTTTCTGTCCAGGCACTTTATCCCAGGGTAGAATTAAAAAAATTCTGGAATTCTGGACTGATAAACGGCACTTTCCCTGACCTGCACCTGGTACTCTCCGTCGTGCTTTGAGGCCAGGGAAAAGGTGGCAGCCTTGGGCTCTGAGGTGCCAATGATGGTGCCCCGTTACCCCAAGAAAAGGAACAATCGCTTTCTGTCCTGGCACCTTTTCCCTGGGTGGAATCTTGGTCCATCTGGAATTCTGGGCTGAAAAAGGCACTTTACCTGACCCGCAGGTGGCATGCCAATGATGGGGTCCCATTAACCCTAGAAAAGGAAGAAACACTTTCTGTCCTGGCACTTTTTCCTTGGCAGGAATCTTCATCCGTCTGGATATCTGGGCTGAAAAATTACGCTTTCCCAGAACCGCACCTGGCACACTCCGTCGAGCTTTGAGGCCAGGGCAAAGGTGGCTGCCTTGGGCTCTCAGGCGCCAATGATGAGGCCCCTTAAACCTAGAAATGGAACAATTGCTTTCTGCTCAGGCACTTTATCCCTGTGTAGAATCTAAAAAATTCTGGAAATCTGGGCTGAAAAACTGCACTTTCCCGGACTCGCACTTGCCACGCTCCGTCGACCTTTGCCCCCAGGGAATAGGTGGCAGTCTTGGGCTCTCAGGCGTCAATAATGGGGCCCCATTAACAGTAGAAGTGGAACAATCGCTTTCTGTCCTGGCACATTTTCTTTGGGAGGAATCCTCATCCATCTGGAATTCTGGGATGAAAAGCAGCACTTTCCCGGACCCGCAGGTGGCACGCACCGTCGAGCTTTGCGCCCAGGGAAAAGGTGGCAGCCTTGGGCTCTCAGGTACCAGTGATGGGGCCCCATTATTCTTAGAAAAGGCACAATGGCTTTCTGCCTAGGCACCTTTTTCCTGGGAGGAATCTTCATCCATCTGGAATTCTGGGATGAAAAACGGCATTTGCCGGACCCGCACATGGCGTGTACGGTCGAGGTTTGAGCCCAGGGAAAAGCCTTGGGCTCTCAGGTGCCAATGATGGGTCCCCATTACTCCTAGAAAAGGAGAAATCCATTCCTGTCCTGGCACCTTTTTCCTGGGAGGAATCATCGTGAGTCTGGAATTCTGGGCTGAAAAAACCGCATGTGGCATGCAACGTCGGGCTTTGCGCCCAGGGAAAAGGTCGCAGCCTTGGGCTCTCAGGTGCCAATGATGGGGCCCCATTACTCCTAGAAAAGGAAAAAACACTTTCTGTCCTGGCACTTTTTCCTTGGCAGGAATCTTCATCCGTCTGGAATTCCGGGCTGAAAAATTACGCTTTCCCAGAACCGCACCTGGCACACTCCGTCGAGCTTTGAGGCCAGGGAAAAGGTGGCAGCCTTGGGCTCTTGGGTGCCAATGACGGGGCCCCATTAAACCTAGAAATGGAACAATCGTTTTCTGTCCAGGCACTTTATCCCTGTGTAGAATCTAAAAACTTCTGGAATTCTGGGCTGATAAACGGCACTTTCTCTGACCTGCACCTGGTACCCTCCGTCGTGCTTTGAGGCCAGGGAAAAGGTGGCAGCTATGGGCTCTCAGGTGCCAATGATGGTGCCCCGTTACCCCAAGAAAAGGAACAATCCCTTTCTGTCCTAGCACCTTTTCCCTGGGAGGAATCTTGGTCCATCTGGAATTCTGGGCTGAAAAAAGGCACTTTACCTGAACCGCAGGTGGCACGCACCGTCGATCTTTGAGCCCAGGGAAAAGGTGGCAGTCTTGGGCTCTCAGGTGGCAATGATGGAGCCCCATTAACCCAAGAAATGGAACAATCCCTTTCTGTCCTGGCATTTTTTCCCTGGGAGGAATCATCGTCCGTCTGGAATTCTGGGCTTAAAAACCAGCATGTGGCATGCACCGTCCGGCTTTGCGGCAAGGGAAAAGGTGGCGGCCTTGGACTCTAAGGTGCCAATGATGGGGCCCCATTATCCAAGAAATATAAAAATTGCTTTCTGTCCTGGCAGCTTTTCCCTGGGAGGAATCTTCATCCGTCTGGAAATCTGGGTTCAAAAATGGCATTGCCCCAAACCCGCACAAGGTACACACCGTCGAGCTTTGCGCCCAGGGAAAAGGGGGCAGCCTTGGGCTCTCAGGTGCCAATGATGGGGCCCCGTTAACACTAGAAAAATAACACTTGCTTTCTGTCCTTGCACCTTTTCCCAGGGAGGAATCTTCTTCCGTCTGGAAAAAAATCTTCGTCCGGGTTCAAAAATGGCACTGCCCCAAACCCGCACAAGGTACACACTGTTGAGCTTTGCGCCCAGGAAAAAGGGGGCAGCCTTGGGCTCTCAGCTGCCAATGATGGTGCCCCATTACGCCTACGAGAGCCACAATGGCTTTCTGTGCTGACACCTTTTCCCTGGGAGGAATCTTCATTGGTCTGGAATTCTGGAATGAGAAACGGCAATTTCCTGGACCCTCATGTAGCACGCATGGTCGAGCTTTGCGCCCAGGGTATAGGAGGCAACCTTGGGCTCTCAGGTGCCAATGATGGGGCCTGATTAACCCTAGAAATGGAACAATCGCTTTCTGTCCTGGAAGCTTCTTCCCTGTGAGGAGTCTTCATCCGTCTGAAATTCAGGGCTGAAAAACGGCACTTTCCCGGACCCGCACAGGGTACACAGTATCGAGCTTTCCACCCAGGGAAAAGGTGGCAGCCTTGGGCTCTCAGGGGCCAATGATGGGGCGCCATTACCATTACAAAATACACAATGGCTTTGTCTCCTGGCACCTTTTCCCTGGGAGGTATCTTCGTCCGTCTGGAATTCCGGGCTGAAAAATGGCACTTCCCCAGACCCGCAAGTGGCATGCACCGTCGACATTTGCTCCCAGGGAAAAGGTGGCAGCCTTGGGCTCTCAGGTGCCAATGATGGGGCCCCATTAACCCTAGAAAAGGCACAATCGCTTTCTGTCCTGGCACCTTTTCCCTGGGAGAAATCATCATCTGCCTCGAATTCTGGGATGAGAAACAGCACTTTGCTGGACCCGCAAGTGGCACGCACCGTCGAGCTTTGCGCTCAGGGAAAAGGTTGCAGCCTTCGGCTTTCAGGTGTCAATGATGGGTCCCCCTTACTCCTAGAAAAGGAGAAATCCATTCCTGTCCTGGCACCTTTTCCCTGGGAGGAATCTTCATCGGTCTGGAATTCTGGAATGAGAAACGGCAATTTCCCGGACCCTCACGTAGCACGCATGGTCGAGCTTTGCGCCCAGGGTATAGGAGGCAACCTTGGGCTCTCAGGTGCCAATGATGGGGCCCGATTAACCCTAGAAATGGAACAATCGCTTTCTGTCCTGGGAGCCTCTTCCCTGTGAGGAGTCTTCATCCATCTGGAATTGAGGGCTGAAAAACGGCACTTTCCCGGACAAGAAATTGGTACGCACCGTTGATGTTTGTGCCCACGGAAAAGGTGGCAGCCTTGAACTCTCAGGTGCCAATGATGGGGCACCATTGACCCTAGATAAGGACAATTCGATTTCTGACCTGGCACCTTTTCCCTGGGAGGTGTCTTCGTCCGTCTGGAATTCTGGGCTGCAAAATGGCACTTCCCCGGACCCGCAAGTGGCACGCGCCGTCGTCATTTGCGCCCAGGCAAAAGGTGGCAGCCTTGGGCTCTCAGGTGCCAATGATGGGGCCCCATTAACACTAGAAAAATAACACTTACTTTCTGTCCTTGCACCTTTTCCCTGGGAGGAATCTTCGTCCGTCTGGAAATCTGGGTTCAAAAATGGCACTGCCCCAAACCCGCACAAGTTACACACCATCAAGCTTTGCGCCCAGGGAAAAGGGGGCAGCCTTGGGCTCTCAGCTGCCAATGATTGTGCCCCATTACCCCTACAAAAGGCACAATGGCTTTCTGTCCTGGCACCTTTTCCCAGGGAGGAATCTTTATCGGTTTGGAATTCTGGTCTGAGAATCGGCACTTTCCTGGACCTGCAAGTGGAACGCACCATCGAGCTTTGCGTCCAGGGAAAAGGTGGCAGTCTTGGGCTCTCAGGTGCCAATGATGGGGCCCCATTACCTTTACAAAAGGCACAATGGCTTTCTGTCCTGGGAGCCTTTTCCCTGGGAGGAGTCTTCATTGGCCTTGAATTCTGGGCTGTATAATGGCACTTTCTGGGACCTGCACGTGGCACGCACTGTCGTGCTTTGCGCCCAGAGAAAAGGAGGCAACCTCTGGCTCTCAGATGCCAATGACAGGCCCCCATTAACACTAGAAATGGAACAATCACTTTCTGTCCTGGGAGCCTTTTCCCTGGGAGGAGTCGTCATCGGTCTGGAATTCTGGGCTGAACAAAGCACTTCCTCTGACCTGCACATGGCAGGCACCGTCGAGCTTTGCGCCCAGGGAAAAGGTGGCAGCCTTGGACACTCAGGTGCCAATGATGGGGCCCCATTAGCCCTAGAAAATGAACAATCGCTTTCTGTCCTGGCACGTTTCCCCTGAGAGGAATCTTCATTGGTCTGGAATTCTGGTCTGAAAACGGCTCTTTCCCTTACCCGCATGTGGCACGCACCGTCGAGCTTTGCACCCAGGGAAAAGGTGGCAGCCCTGGGCTCTCAGGTGCCAAGCATGGGACCCAATTACCCCTAGAAAAGGCACAATGGCTTTCTGTCCTGACACCTTTTCCCAGGGAGGAATCGACCTCCGTCTGGATTTCAGGGTTGAAAAACGGCCCTTTCCCGGACCCGCAGAGGGTATGCATTGTCGAGCTTTGCACCCAGGGAAAAGGTGGCAGCCTTGGTCTCTCAGGTTCCAGTTTTGGGGCCCGAGTACCCTAGAAAAGGCACAATCACTTTCTGTCCTGGCAGCTTATCTCAGGGAGACATCTTCATCGTCCTGGAATTCTGGGCTGAAAAATGGCACATTCCCGGATTCGCAAGTGGCACGCGCCTTCAAGTTTTGCGCCCAGGGAAAGGGTGGCAAACTTGGGCTCTCAGGTGCCAATGATGGGGCCGCATTACTTCTAGAAAATGCACAGTGGCTTTCTGTCCTGGCACCTTTACCCAGGGAGGCAATTTCGTCCGTCTGAAATAGTGGGCTGAAAAACAGCATTTTTTCGGTCACGCACGTATCACGCACTATCGAGCTTTTCGCCCAGGGAAAAGGTGGCAGCCTTGGGCTCTCAGGTGCTCTTCTAACACGTGAAACTCTTGATTTCTGACAGACAGGAGACATCAGGGCACATATTTCTTATGGTTTTGGAAATTAAATCATATGCATCTAAAACTCCAGGGCTGGAGCTTGCTTTCACGGTGAAAAGCACTGTTGTTCCTTAGGGGAAGCTCAACGAGCAAAGTGCAACTTTGCTTTGCTAACAAGTGAAACAGTCGATTCCTGTCAGACAGAAGGCATCAGGACACAGTATTCTTATGGCTCTGGCTAGTGAATCACATGCATCAGAGAATCCAGGACTGGAGCCCTCTTTCTGGATGCAAAGCACAGTTGTTCCTTAAGGGAAGTTCAGCTCGCAAAGAGTAGCATTTTTCTGCTAACAAGTGAAACAGTCGATTCCTGCCAGAAAGAATGTATCAGGACACACATTTCTTATGGCTTTAGAGAGATTCTCATATGCATCTGAGAATCCAGGACTGGATCTTTCTTTCTCGGTGAAAAACAACCTTGTTCCTTAGGGGAAGCTCATCTCACAAAGTGCAACTTTTCGTTGCTAACAAGAGAAAGAGCCGATTCTTGCAAGACAGAAGGCATAAGGACACATACTTCTTATGGCTTTGATAAGTGAATAATATGCATCTGAGAATCCGGGCCTGGATCTTTCTTTCTCGGTGAAAAACAACGTTGTTCCTTAGGGGAAGCTCATCTCGCAAAGTGCAACTTTTCGTTGCTAACAAGAGAAACAGCTGATTCTTGCAAGACAGAAGGCATAAGGACACACATTTCTTATGGCTTTGGTAAGTGAATAATATGTATCTGAGAATCCAGGCCTGGAGCTTTCTTTCTCGGTGAAAAACAACGTTGTTCCTTAGGGGAAGCTCATCTCGCAAAGTGCCACTTTTCGTTGCTAACAAGAGAAACAGCTGATTCTTGCAAGACAGAAGGCATAAGGACACACGTTTCTTATGGCTTTGGTAAGTGAATAATATGCATCAGAGAATCCAGGCCTGGAGCTTTCTTTCTCCGTGAAAATCACAGTGGTTCCTTAGAGGAGCTCATCTCGCAAAGTGCAACTAACTCTCCCATGATCTGCTAAAGTGTGACACGGTTGATTCATGCCAGACAGAAGGCTGCAAGATACATATTTTTTATGGATTTGGAAAGAGAATTATATGCATCAGAGAATCCAGGCCTGGAGCTTTCTTTCTCCGTGAAAGAAACAGTTGTTACTTATAGGAATGTACTCTCGCAAAGTGTAGCGAAGAGTCCCATATGTGCTAACAAGTGAAACAGCTGATTCTTGCCAATACACATTTGTTATGGCTTTGGAAAATGAATCACATGCATCAGAGAATCCAGGCCTGGAGCTTTCTTTCTCGGTGAGAAACAGACTTGTTCTTTATGGGAAGCTCATCTTCCAAAATGCAACTAACAGTGCCATGCTCTGCTAACAAGTGAAAGAGTTGATTCCTGCCAGAGAGAATACATTAGGGCACTCATTTCTAACGGCTTTTGAAAGTGAATCATATGCATCAGATAATCCATGCCTGGAGCTTTCTTATTTGGGAAAAGCACAAGTACTCCTTGAAGCAAGCTCATCTCGCAAAGTGCAAATAAAACTCCCATGGTCCTTTAACAAGTGAAACATTTTGATTCCTGCCAGACAGAACATATAAGGAAACACATTTCTTATGGTTTTGGAAAGTGAATCCTATGCATCTGAGAATCGCGGCCTGGAGCTTTCTTACTCTGGGAAAAGCACAGGTGCTCCTTTTAGGAAGTTCATCTGGCAAAATGCAGTTAACAACTATTATATTCTGGTAACAAGTGTAAGAGTTGATTCCTGCCAGACAGAAGGCATGAGGATACACATTTTTTATGGTTTTGGAAAATGAATGATATGCAAGAGAGAATCGAGGCCTGGAGCTTTCTTACTCTGGGAAAAGCACCGTTGCTCCTTATAGGAAGTTCATCTCGAAAAGTGCAGTTAACAGTTCCATGCTCTGCTAAATTTGAAAGAGTTTATTCCTGCCAGACAGAAGGCATCAGGACCGACATTTCTTCTGGATTGGAAAGTCAATCATATGCATCTAACAATCCAGAGCTAGAGCTTGCTTTCTCAGTGAAAATCACACTGGTTCCTTAGAGAAGCTCATCTCGCAAAGGGCAACTAACAGTGCCACGATGTGCTACAATGTGACACTGTTGATTCCTGCGAGAGAGAATGCATCGGGATACACATTTCTTAAGGCTTTGGAAAGCGAATAATATGCATCAGAGAATACCGACATGGAGCTTTCTTTTTTGGTTAAAAGCACACTTGTTCGTTAGAGGAAGCTCATCTCGCAAAGTGCAGTTTACAGTCCCATGCTGTGCTAACAAGTGAAAGAGTTGATTCCTGTCAGACAGAAGGCATCAGCAAACACATTTGTTATGGCTTTGGAAAAGTGAATCATATGCATCTGAGAATCCAGGCCTGGAGTATTCTTTCTTGTGGAAAAAGCACAGTTGTTCCTTTTGGGAAGTTCATCTCGCAAAGTTCAAGTAATAGTCCCATGATCTACTAAAATGTGGCACAGTTGATTCCTGCCAGAGAGAAGGCATCAGGACACATATTTCTTACGGCTTTGGAACGTGAATCATATGCATCAGGCACTCAGGTGCCAATGATAGGGCCCCATTAACCTTAGAAAAGGAACAATTGCTTTCTGTCCTGGCTCATTTTCCCTGGCAGGAATCTTGGCCCATCTGCAATTCCGGGATGGAAAAAGGCCCGTACATGCCTAAAACGATTGAGGTTTGCATCAAGATGAAAGTTCAGATCTTTGTGGTCTCAGGTGCCAATGATGGGGCCCAATTAACACTACAAAAGGAGCAATCCTTTTACATCTTGACACCTTTTCCCTGGGAGAAATCTTTGTCCATCTTCAGTTCAGACCTGGAGCTTTCTTTCTCCATGAAAAACACAGTTCTTCATTAGGGGAAGCTCTCGATTCCTCTCTGGGAAATAGTGTCAGGACAGAAAGCCATTGTGCCTTTTCTAGGGGTAATGGGGCCCCATCTTTCCCACCTGAGAGCCCAAGGCTGCCACCTTTTCCCTGGGCGCAAATGTCGACGGCGCGTGCCACTTGCAAGTCCGGGAATGTGCCGTTTCTCATCTCAGAATTCCAGGCCAGCGAAGATTTCTCCATGGGAAAAGGTGCCAGGACAGAAGGCAAGTGTGCCTTTTCTAGGGTTAATGGGGCACCAAAATTGGCAGCTGAGAGGCCAGGGCTGCCACCTTTTCCCTGGGCACAAAGCTCGACGGTGCGTGCCACATGCGGGTAAGGGAAAGAGCCGTTTTCAGCCCAGAATTCCAGACCTATGAAGATTCCTAAGAGGGAAAAGGTGCCAGGACAGAAAGGGATTGTTCTTTTTCTAGGGGTAATGGGGCCCCATCATTGGCACCTGAGAGCCCAAGGCTGCCACCTTTTCCCTGGGCACAAAGCTCGACGGGGCGTTCCACTTGCAGGTCCGGGGAAGTGCCGTTTTTCCGCCCAGAATTCCAGACGGACGAAAATTCCTCCCAGGGAAAAGGTGCCTGGACAGAAAGCGATTGGTATTTATCTAGTGTTAACGAGGACCCATCGTTGGCCCCTGAGAGCCCAAGGCTGCCACCTTTTCCCTGGGCGCAAAGCTAGATGGTGCCTGCCACGTGCAGGTCAGAGAAAGTGCTTTGTTCAGCCCAGGATTCCAGACGCATGACGACTCCTCCCAGGGAAAGGGCTCCCAGGACAGAAAACAATTGTTCCATTTCTAGTGTTAATGGGGGCCCGTCATTGGCATCTGAGAGCCAGAGGTTGCCTCCTTTTCCCTGGGCGCAAAGCACGACAGTGCGTGCCACGTGCAGGTCCCAGAAAGTGCCATTTTACAGCCCAGAATTCCAGACCAATGAAGACTCCTCCCAGGGAAAAGGTGCCAGGACAGAAAGCCATTGTGCTTTTTGTAAAGGTAATGGGGCCCCATCATTGGCACCTGAGAGCCCAAGACTGCCACCTTTTCCCTGGACGCAAAGCTCAATGGTGCATGCCACTTGCGGGTCCAGGAATGTGCTGTTTCTCATCCCAGAATTCGAGGCCGATGAAGATTCCTCCCTGGGAAAAGGTGCCAGGACAGAAAGCAATTGTGCCTTTTCTAGGGTTAATGGGGCCCCAAAATTGACACCTGAGAGCCCAAGGCTGCCACCTTTTCCCTGGGTGCAAAGCTCGACGGAGCGTTCCACGTGCGGGTCCGGGAAAGTGCAATTTTTTCAGCCCAGGTTTCCAGACCTATGAAGATTCCTCAGAGGAAAAAGGTGCCAGGAGACAAAGCCATTGTGTATTTTGTAATGCTAATTGTGCCCCAACATTGGCCCCTGAGAGCCCAAGGCTGCCACCTTTTCCCTGGGTGCAAAGCTCGACGGTGCATACCATGTGCAGGTCCGGGAAAGGGCCGTTTTTCAGCCCAGAATTCCAGACGGAAGTCGATTCCTCTCTGGGAAAAGGTGTCAGGACAGAAAGACATTGTGCCTTTTCTAGGGCTAATGGGGCCTCATCTTTGGCACCTGAGACCCCACGGCTGCCACCTTTGCCCTGTGCACAAATGTCGACGGCGCGTGCCACTTGCAAGTCCGGGAATGTGCCGTTTCTCATCCCAGGATTCCAGGCCAGCAAAGATTTCTCCCTGGGAAAAGGTGCCAGGACAAAAAGCGATTGTGCCTTTTCTAGGGTTAATGGGGCCCCAAAATTGGCAGCTGAGAGCCCAGGGCTGCCACCTTTTCCCTGGGCGCAAAGCTCAACGGTGAGTGCCACATGCGGGTAAGGGAAAGAGCCATTTTCAGCCCAGAATTCCAGACCAATGAAGATTCCTCCCAGGGAAAAGGTGCCAGGACAGAAAGCAAGTGTTATTTTTCTAGGGGTAATGGGGCCCCATCATTGGCACCTGAGAACCCAAAGCTGCCAGTTTTGCCTGGGCGCAAAGCTCGACGGTGCCTGCCACGTGCAGGTCAGAGAAAGTGCTTTGTTCAGCCCAGGATTCCAGACGCATGACGACTCCTCCCAGGGAAAAGGCTCCCAGGACAGAAAGCGATTGTTCCATTTCTAGTGTTAATGGGGGCCCGTCATTGGCATCTGAGAGCCAGAGGTTGCCTCCTTTTCCCTGGGCGCAAAGCACGACAGTGCGTGCCATGTGCTGGTCCCAGAAAGTGCCATTTTACAGCCCAGAATTCAAGACCAATGAAGACTCCTCCCAGGGAAAAGGTGCCAGGACAGAAAGCCATTGTGCTTTTTGTAAAGGTAATGGGGCCCCATCATTGGCACCTGAGAGCCCAAGACTGCCACCATTTCCCTGGACGCAAAGCTCGATGGTGCGTTCCACTTGCGGGTCCAGGAAAGTGCCGATTCTCAGAGCAGAATTCCAAACCGATGAAGATTCCTCCCTGGGAAAAGGTGCCAGGACAGAAAGCCATTGTGCCTTTTGTAGGGGTAAGGGAGCACCATCATTGGCAGCTGAGAGCCCAAGGCTGCCCCCTTTTCCCTGGGCGCAAAGCTCGACGGTGTGTACCTTGTGCGGGTTTGGGGCAGTGACATTTTTGAACCCAGATTTCCAGACGGACGAAGATTCCTCCCAGGGAAAAGGTGCCAGGACAGAAAGCAAGTGTTATTTTTCTAGTGTTAACGGGGCCCCATCATTGACACCTGAGAGCCCAAGACTGCCACCTTTTGCCTGGGCGCAAATGTCGACGGCGCGTGCCACTTGGGGGCCGGGGAAGTGCCATTTTTCAGCCCAGAATTCCAGACGGACGAAGACACCTCCCAGGGAAAAGGTGCCAGGTCAGAAATCGAATTGTCCTTTTCTAGGGTCAATGGTGTCCCATCATTGGCACCTCAGACTTCAAGGCTGCCACCTTTTCCGTGGGCGCAAACATCAACGGCGCGTACCACTTTCTTGTCCGGGAAAGTGCCGTTTTTCAGCCCTGAATTCCAGACGGATGAAGACTCCTCACAGGGAAGAGGCTCCCAGGACAGAAAGTGACTGTTCCATTTCTAAGGTTAATCGGGCCCCATCATTGGCACCTGAGAGCCCAAGGTTGCCTCCTATACCCTGGGCGCAAAGCTCGACCATGCGTGCTACGTGAGGGTCCGGAAAATTGCCGTTTCTCATTCCAGAATTCCAGACCGATGAAGATGCCTCCCTGGGAAAAGGTGTCAGGACAGAAAGTGATTGTTTCTTTTCTAGGGTTAATGGGGCTTCATCATTGACACCTGAGAGCCGAAGGCTGCAACCTTTTCCCTGAGCTCAAAGCTCGACAGCACGTTCCACTTGCGGGTCCAGGAATGTGCTGTTTCTCATCCTAGAATTCGAGGCCGATGAAGATTTCTCCCAGGGAAAAGGTGCCAGGACAGAAAGCAATTGTGCCTTTTCTAGGGTTAATTGGGCCCCAAAAGTGACACCTGAGAGCCCAAAGCTGCCACCTTTTCCCTGGGCGCAAAGCTCGACGGAGCGTTCCACGTGCGGGTCCGGGAAAGTGCCATTTTTCAGCCCAGGTTTCCAGACCTATGAAGATACCTCAGAGGGAAAAGGTACCAGAAGACAAAGCCATTGTGTATTTTGTAATGCTAATTGGGCCCCATCATTGGCACCTGAGAGCCCAAGGCTGCCACCTTTTCCCTGGGTGCAAAGCTCGACGGTGCATACCCTGTGCGGGTCCGGGAAAGGGCCGTTTTTCAGCCCAGAATTCCAGACGGAAGTCGATTCCTCTCTGGGTAAAGGTGTCAGGACAGAAAGCCATTGTGCCTTTTCTAGGGCTAATGTGGCCCCATCTTTAGCACCTGAGAGCCCAAGGCTGCCACCTTTTTACCTGGGCGCAAATGTCGACGGCGCGTGCCACTTGCAATTCCAGGAATGTGCCGTTTCTCATCCCAGAATTCCAGGCCAGCAAAGATTTCTCTCTGGGAAAAGGTGAAAGGACAGAAAGCGATTGTGCCTTTTCTAGGGTTAATGGGGCCCCAAAATTGGCAGCTGAGAACCCAAGGCTGCCACCTTTTCCCTGGGCGCAAAGCTCGAGGGTGCGTGCCACATGCGGGTAAGGGAAAGAGCCGTTTTCAGCCCTGAATTCCAGATGAATGAAGATTCCTCCCTCGGAGAAGGTGCCACGACAGAAATCGATTGTTATTTTTCTAGTGTTAACGGGGCCCCATCATTGGCACCTGAGAGCCCAAGGCTGCCACCATTTGCCTGGGCGCAAATGTTGACGGCGCGTGCCACTTGTGGGTACAGTGAAGTTCCATTTTTCAGCCCAGAATTCCAGACGGACGAAGACACATCCCAGGGAAAAGGTGCCAGGACAGAAAGCGATTGATTTTATCTAGTGTTAACGGGGACCCATCGTTGGCACCTGAGAGCCCAAGGCTGCCACCTTTTCCCTGGGCACAAAGCCAGATGGTGCCTGCCACGTGCAGGTCAGAGAAAGACCTTTGTTCAGCCCAGGATTCCAGACGGATGACGACTCCTCCCAGGGAAAAGGCTCCCAGGACAGAAAGCGATTGTTCCATTTCTAGTTTTAATGGGGGTCCGTCATTGGCATCTGAGAGCCAGAGGTTGCCTCCTTTTCCCTGGGCGCAAAGCACGACAGTGCGTGCCATGTGCTGGTCCCAGAAAGTGCCATTTTACAGCCCAGAATTCCAGACCAATGAAGACTCCTCCCAGGGAAAAGGTGCCAGGACAGAAAGCCATTGTGCTTTTTGTAAAAGTAATGGGGCCCCATCATTGGCACCTGAGAGCCCAAGACTGCCACCTTTTCCCTGGACGCAAAGCTTGATGGTGCGTTCCACGTGCGGGTCCGGGAAAGTGCCATTTTTCAGCCCAGAATTCCAGACCTATGAAGATTCCTCAGAGGGAAAAGGTACCAGGAGACAAAGCCATTGTGTATTTTGTAATGCTAATTGGGCCTCATCATTGGCACCTGAGAGCCCAAGGCTGCCACCTTTTCCCTGGGTGCAAAGCTCGACGGTGCATACCCTGTGCGGGTCCGGGAAAGGGCCGTTTTTCAGCCCAGAATTCCAGACAGAAGTCGATTCCTCTCTGGGAAAAGGTGTCAGGACAGAAAGCCATTGTGCCTTTTCTAGGGGTAATGGGGCCCCATCTTTGGGATCTGAGGGCCCAAGGCTGCACCTTTTCCCTGGGCTCAAACCTCAATGGAGCGTGGCAAGTGCGAGTCAGGGAAATTGCGGTTTTTCAGCCCAGATTTCCAGACAGACGAATATTCCTCCCTGGGAAAAAGTGCAAGGACAGAAAGCGATTTTTACATTTCTTGAGTTAATGGGGACCCATCATTGACACCTTAGAGTCCAAGGCTGCCATCTTTTCCCATGGGTGCAAAGCATGACGGTGCAAGCCACATGCTGTTTTTAAACCCAGAATTCCAGACGGACGATGATTCCTCCCTAAGAAAATCTGCTAGGACAGAAAGGGATTATTCCATATCTTGGGTTAATGGAGCCCCATCATTGGCAGCTGAGAGCACCTTTTCCCAAGGAGAAATCCTCGCTGGCCTGGAATTCTGGGATGAGAAACGGCACATTCCCGGACTTGCAAGTGGCACGCGCCGTCGACATTTGCGCCCAGGGAAAAGGTGGCAGCCTTGGGCTCTCAGGTGCCAAAGATGGGACCCCATTACCCCTTGAAAAGGCACAATGCCTTTCTGTCCTGACACCTTTTCCCAGAGAGGAATCGACTTCCGTCTGGAATTCTGGGCTGAAAAACGGCCCTTTCCCGGACCCGCACAGGGTATGCACCGTCGAGCTTTGCACCCAGGGAAAAGGTGGCAGCCTTGGGCTCTCAGGTGCCAATGATGGGGCACAATTAGCATTACAAAATACACAATGGCTTTCTCTCCTGGCACCTTTTCCCTCTGAGGAATCTTCATAGGTCTGGAATTCTGGGCTGAAAAATGACACTTTCCCGGACCCGCACGTGGAACGCTCCGTCGAGTTTTGCGCCCAGGGAAAAGGTGGCAGCCTTGGGCTCTCAGGTGTCAATTTTGGGGCCCCATTAACCCTAGAAAAGGTACAATTGCTTTCTGTCCTGGCACCTTTTCCCTGGGAGAAATCTTCATCGGCCTCGAATTCTGGGATGAGAAACGGCACATTCCTGGACCCGCAAGTGGCACGCACCGTCGAGCTTTGCGCTCAGGGAAAAGGTTGCAGCCTTTGGCTCTCAGGTGCCAATGATGGAGCCCCATTAACCCTAGAAAAGGAACAATCGCTTTCCGTCCTGACACCTTTTCCCAGGGAGGAATCTTCATCGGTCTGGAATTCTGGAATGAGAAACGGCAATTTCCCGGACTCTCACGAAGCACGCATGGTCGAGCTTTGCGCCCAGGGACGAGGTGACAGCCTTGGGCTCTCAGGTGCCAATGATGGAACCCGATTAACCCTAGAAATGGAACAATTGCTTTCTGTCCTGGGAGCCTCTTCCCTGGGAGGAGTCTTCATCCGTCTGGAATTCAGGGCTGAAAAACGGCACTTTCCCAGATAAGAAAGTGGTACGCGCCGTTGATGTTTGCGCCCACGGAAAAGGTGGCAGCCTTGAACTCTGAGGTGCCAATGATGGGACACCATTGACCCTAGAAAAGGACAATTCGATTTCTGACCTCGCACCTTTTCCCTGGGAGGTGTCTTCATCCGTCTGGAATTCTGGGCTGAAAAATGGCACTTCCCCGGCCCCGCAAGTGGCACGCGCCGTCGACATTTGCGCCCAGGCAAAAGGTGGCAGCCTTGGGTTCTCAGCTGCCAATGATGGGGCCCCGTTAACACTAGAAAAATAACACTTGCTTTCTGTCCTGGCACCTTCTCCCAGGGAGGAATCTTCATCCGTCTGGAAATCAGGGTTCAAAAATGGCACTGCCCCAAACCCGCACAAGGTACACACCGTCGAGCTTTGCGCCCAGGGAAAAGGGGGCAACCTTGGGCTCTCAGCTGCCAATGATGGTGCCCCATTACCCCTACAAAAGGCACAATGGCTTTCTGTCCTGGCACCTTTTCCCAGGGAGGAATCTTCATCGGTTTGGAATTCTGCTCTGAGAATCGGCACTTTCCTGGACCCGCAAGTGGAACGCTCCATCGAGCTTTGCGTCCAGGGAAAAGGTGGCAGTCTTGGGCTCTCAGGTGTCAATGATGGGACCCCATTACCTTTACAAAAAGCACAATGGCTTTCTGTCCTGGCACCTTTTCCCTGGGAGGAGTCTTCATTGGTCTGGAATTCTGGGCTGTAAAATGGCACTTTCTGGGACCAGCATGTGACACGCACTGTCGTGCTTTGCGCCCAGGGAAAAGGAGGCAACCTCTGGCTCTCAGATGCCAATGACGGGCCCCCATTAACACTAGAAATGGAACAATCGCTTTCTCTCCTGGGAGCCCTTTCCCTGGGAGGAGTCATCATCCGTCTGGAATCCTGGGCTGAACAAAGCACTTTCTCTGACCTGCACGTGGCAGGCACCATCTAGCTTTGCGCCCAGGGAAGAGGTAACAGCCTTGGGCTCTCAGGTGCCAATGATGGGTCCCCGTTAACACTAGATAAATAACAATCGCTTTCTGTCCTGGCACATTTTCCCTGGGAGGAATTTTCGTCCGTCTGGAATTCTGGACTGAAAAACGGCACTTCCCCGGACCTGCAAGTGCAATGCACCGTCGAGCTTTGTGCCCAGGCAAAAGGTGGCAGCCTTGGGCTCTCAGGTGCCAATGATGGGGCCCCATTACCCCTAAAAAAAAAGAACAATGGCTTCCTGTCCTGGCACCTTTTCCCTGGGAGGAATCTTCATTGGTCTGGAATTCTGGGCTGAAAACGTCTCTTTCCCTTACCCGCATGTGGCACGCACCGTCGAGCTTTGCGCCCAGGCAAAAGGTGGCTGTCTTGGGCTCTCAGCTGCCAATTTTTGGGCCCCATTAACCCTAGAAAAGGCACAATCGCTTTCTGTCCTGGCACCTTTTCCCTGGGAGAAATCTTCGCTGGCCTTGAATTCTGGGATGAGAAACGGCACATTCCCGGACTTGCAAGTGGCACGCGCCGTCGACATTTGCGCCCAGGGAAAAGGTGGCAGCCTTGGGCTCTCAGGTGCCAAAGATGGGGCCCCATTACCCCTAGAAAAGGTACAATGGCTTTCTGTCCTGACACCTTTTCCCAGAGAGGAATTGACTTCCGTCTGGAATTCTGGGCTGAAAAACGACCCTTTCCCGGACCCGCACAGGGTATGCACCGTCGAGCTTTGCACCCAGGGAAAAGGTGGCAGCCTTGGGCTCTCAGGTGCCAATGAGGGGGCCCAATTAACATTACAAAATACACAATGGCTTTGTCTCCTGGTACCTTTTCCCTCTGAGGAATCTTCATAGGTCTGGAATTCTGGGCTGAAAAATGACACTTTCCCGGACCCGCACGTGGAACGCTCCGTCGAGCTTTGCGCCCAGGGAAAAGGTGGCAGCCTTGGGCTCTCAGGTGTCAATTTTGGGGCCCCATTAACCCTAGAAAAGGCACAATTGCTTTCTGCCCTGGCACATTTTCCCTGGGAGAAATATTCATCGACCTGGAATTCTGGGATGAGAAACAGCACATTCCTGGACCCGCAAGTGGCACGCACCGTCGAGCTTTGCGCTCAGGGAAAAGGTTGCAGCCTTCGGCCCTCAAGTGTCATTGATGGAGCCCCACTAACCCTAGAAAAGGAACAATCGCTTTCTGTCCTGACACCTTTTCCCAGGGAGGAATCTTCATCGGTCTGGAATTCTGGAATGAGAAACGACAATTTCCCGGACCCTCACGTAGCACGCATGGTCGAGCTTTGCGCCCAGGGTATAGGAGGCAACCTTGGGCTCTCAGGTGTCAATGATGGAGCCTGATTAACCCTAGAAATGGAACAATCGCTTTCTGTTCTGGGAGCCTCTTCCCTGTGAGGAGTCTTCATCCGTCTGGAATTGAGGGCTGAAAAACGGCACTTTCCCGGACAAGAAAGTGGTACGCGCCGTTGATGTTTGCACCCACGGAAAAGGTGGCAGCCTTGAACTCTGAGGTGCCAATGATGGGGCACCATTGATCCTAGAAAAGGACAATTCGATTTCTGACCTGGCACCTTTTCCCTGGGAGGTGTCTTCGTCCATCTGGAATTCTGGGCTGAAAAATGGCACTTCCCCGGATCCGCAAGTGGCACGCGCCGTCGACATTTGCGCCCAGGCAAAAGGTGGCAGCCTTGGGCTCTCAGCTGCCAATGATGGGGCCCCGTTAACACTAGAAAAAGAACACTTACTTTCTGTCCTGGCACCTTTTCCCTGGGAGGAATCTTCGTCCGTCTGGAAATCAGGGTTCAAAAATGGCACTGCCCCAAACCCGCACAAGGTACACACCGTCGAGCTTTGCGCCCAGGGAAAAGGGGGCAGCCTTGGGCTCTCAGGTGCCAATGATGGTGATCCATTACCCCTACAAAAGGCACAATGGCTTTCTGTCCTGGCACCTTTTCCCAGGGAGGAATCTTCATCGGTTTGGAATTCTGCTCTGAGAATCGGCACATTCCTGGACCCGCAAGTGGAACGCACCATCGAGTTTTGCGTCCAGGGAAAAGGTGGCAGTCTTGGGCTCTCAGGTGCCAATGATGGGGCCCCATTACCCTTACAAAAAGCACAATGGCTTTCTGTCCTGGCACCTTTTCCCTGGGAGGAGTCTTCATTGGTCTGGAATTCTGGGCTGTAAAATGGCACTTTCTGGGACCAGCACGTGGCACGCACTGTCGTGCTTTGCGCCCAGGGAAAAGGAGGCAACCTCTGGCTCTCAGATGCCAATGATGGGCCCCCATTAACACTAGAAATGGAGCAATCGCTTTCTCTCCTGGGAGCCCTTTCCCTGGGAGGAGTCGTCATGCGTCTGGAATCCTGGGCTGAACAAAGCACTTTCTCTGACCTGCACGTGGCAGGCACCATCTAGCTTTGCGCCCAGGGAAAAGGTGGCAGCCTTGGGCTCTCAGGTGCCAATGATGGGTCCTCGTTAACACTAGAAAAATAACACTTGCTTTCTGTCCTGGCACCTTTTCTCTGGGAGGAATCTTCGTCCGTCTGGAAATCTGGGTTCAAAAATGGCTCTGCCCCAAACCCGCACAAGGTACACACCGTCGAGCTTTGCGCCCAGGGAAAAGGGGGCAGCCTTGGGCTCTCAGGTGCCAATGATGGTGCTCCATTACCCCTACAAAAGGCACAATGGCTTTCTGTCCTGGCACCTCTTCCCAGGGAGGAATCTTCATCGGTATGGAATTCTGCTCTGAGAATCGGCACTTTCCTGGACCCGCAAGTGGAACGCACCATCGAGCTTTGCGTCCAGGGAAAAGGTGGCAGTCTTGGGCTCTCAGGTGCCAATGATGGGACCCCATTACCTTTACAAAAAGCACAATGGCTTTCTGTCCTGGCACCTTTTCCCTGGGAGGAGTCTTCATTGGTCTGGAATTCTGGGCTGTAAAATGGCACTTTCTGGGACCAGCACGTGGCACGCACCGTCGTGCTTTGCGCTCAGGGAAAAGGAGGCAACCTCTGGCTCTCAGATGCCAATGACGGGCCCCCATTAACACTAGAAATGGAACAATCGCTTTCTGTCCTGGGAGCCCTTTCCCTGGGAGGAGTCGTCATCCGTCTGGAATCCTGGACTGAACATAGCACTTTCTCTGACCTGCACGTGGCAGGCACCATCTAGCTTTGCGCCCAGGGAAGAGGTGACAGCCTTGGGCTCTCAGGTGCCAATGATGGGTCCTCGTTAACACTAGATAAATAAAAATCGCCTTCTGTCCTGGCACCTTTTCCCAGGGAGGAATTTTCGACCGTCTGGAATTCTGGGCTGATAAACGGCACTTCCCCGGACCTGCAAGTGGAACGCACCGTCGAGCTTTGTGCCCAGGCAAAAGGTGGCAGCCTTGGGCTCTCAGGTGCCAATGATGGGGCCCCATTACCCCTTGAAAAAGAACAATCGCTTTCTGTCCTGGCACCTTTTCCCAGGGAGGAATCTTCATTGGTCTGGAATTCTGGAATGAGAAACGGCAATTTCCCGGACTCTCACGTAGCACGCATGGTCGAGCTTTGCGCCCAGGGACGAGGTGACAGCCTTGGGCTCTCAGGTGCCAGTGATGGAACCCAATTAACCCTAGAAATGGAACAATTGCTTTCTGTCCTGGGAGCCTCTTCCCTGTGAGGAGTCTTCATCCGTCTGGAATTCAGGGCTGAAAAACGGCACTTTCCCAGATAAGAAAGTGGTACGCGCCGTTGATGTTTGCGCCCACGGAAAAGGTGGCAGCCTTGAACTCTGAGGTGCCAATGATGGGACACCATTGACCCTAGAAAAGGACAATTCGATTTCTGACCTCGCACCTTTTCCCTGGGAGGTGTCTTCATCCGTCTGGAATTCTGGGCTGAAAAATGGCACTTCCCCGGACCCGCAAGTGGCACGCGCCATCGACATTTGCGCCCAGGCAAAAGGTGGCAGCCTTGGGCTCTCAGCTGCCAATGATGGGGCCCCGTTAACACTAGAAAAATAACACTTGCTTTCTGTCCTGGCACCTTCTCCCAGGGAGGAATCTTCATCCGTCTGGAAATCAGGGTTCAAAAATGGCACTGCCCCAAACCCGCACAAGGTACACACCGTCGAGCTTTGCGCCCAGGGAAAAGGGGGCAGCCTTGGGCTCTCAGGTGCCAATGATGGTGCCCCATTACCCCTACAAAAGGCACAATGGCTTTCTGTCCTGGCACCTTTTCCCAGGGAGGAATCTTCATCGGTTTGGAATTCTGCTCTGAGAATCGGCACTTTCCTGGACCCGCAAGTGGAACGCACCATCGAGCTTTGCGTCCAGGGAAAAGGTGGCAGTCTTGGGCTCTCAGGTGTCAATGATGGGACCCCATTACCTTTACAAAAAGCACAATGGCTTTCTGTCCTGGCACCTTTTCCCTGGGAGGAGTCTTCATTGGTCTGGAATTCTGGGCTGTAAAATGGCACTTTCTGGGACCAGCATGTGACACGCACTGTCGTGCTTTGCGCCCAGGGAAAAGGAGGCAACCTCTGGCTCTCAGATGCCAATGACGGGCCCCCATTAACACTAGAAATGGAACAATCGCTTTCTCTCCTGGGAGCCCTTTCCCTGGGAGGAGTCATCATCCGTCTGGAATCCTGGGCTGAACAAAGCACTTTCTCTGACCTGCACGTGGCAGGCACCATCTAGCTTTGCGCCCAGGGAAGAGGTAACAGCCTTGGGCTCTCAGGTGCCAATGATGGGTCCCCGTTAACACTAGATAAATAACAATCGCTTTCTGTCCTGGCACATTTTCCCTGGGAGGAATTTTCGTCCGTCTGGAATTCTGGACTGAAAAACGGCACTTCCCCGGACCTGCAAGTGCAATGCACCGTCGAGCTTTGTGCCCAGGCAAAAGGTGGCAGCCTTGGGCTCTCAGGTGCCAATGATGGGGCCCCATTACCCCTAAAAAAAAAGAACAATGGCTTCCTGTCCTGGCACCTTTTCCCTGGGAGGAATCTTCATTGGTCTGGAATTCTGGGCTGAAATTGGCTCTTTCCCTTACCCGCATGTGGCACGCACCGTCGAGCTTTGCGCCCAGGCAAAAGGTGGCTGTCTTGGGCTCTCAGCTGCCAATTTTTGGGCCCCATTAACCCTAGAAAAGGCACAATCGCTTTCTGTCCTGGCACCTTTTCCCTGGGAGAAATCTTCGCTGGCCTTGAATTCTGGGATGAGAAACGGCACATTCCCGGACTTGCAAGTGGCACGCGCCGTCGACATTTGCGCCCAGGGAAAAGGTTGCAGCCTTGGGCTCTCAGGTGCCAAAGATGGGGCCCCATTACCCCTAGAAAAGGTACAATGGCTTTCTGTCCTGACACCTTTACCCAGAGAGGAATTGACTTCCGTCTGGAATTCTGGGCTGAAAAACGACCCTTTCCCGGACCCGCACAGGGTATGCACCGTCGAGCTTTGCACCCAGGGAAAAGGTGGCAGCCTTGGGCTCTCAGGTGCCAATGATGGGGCCCAATCAGCATTACAAAATACACAATGGCTTTGTCTCCTGGTACCTTTTCCCTCTGAGGAATCTTCATAGGTCTGGAATTCTGGGCTGAAAAATGACACTTTCCCGGACCCGCACGTGGAACGCTCCGTCGAGCTTTGCGCCCAGGGAAAAGGTGGCAGCCTTGGGCTCTCAGGTGTCAATTTTGGGGCCCCATTAACCCTAGAAAAGGCACAATTGCTTTCTGCCCTGGCACATTTTCCCTGGGAGAAATATTCATCGACCTGGAATTCTGGGATGAGAAACAGCACATTCCTGGACCCGCAAGTGGCACGCACCGTCGAGCTTTGCGCTCAGGGAAAAGGTTGCAGCCTTCGGCCCTCAAGTGTCATTGATGGAGCCCCACTAACCCTAGAAAAGGAACAATCGCTTTCTGTCCTGACACCTTTTCCCAGGGAGGAATCTTCATCGGTCTGGAATTCTGGAATGAGAAACGACAATTTCCCGGACCCTCACGTAGCACGCATGGTCGAGCTTTGCGCCCAGGGTATAGGAGGCAACCTTGGGCTCTCAGGTGTCAATGATGGAGCCCGATTAACCCTAGAAATGGAACAATCGCTTTCTGTCCTGGGAGCCTCTTCCCTGTGAGGAGTCTTCATCCGTCTGGAATTGAGGGCTGAAAAACGGCACTTTCCCGGACAAGAAAGTGGTACGCGCCGTTGATGTTTGCACCCACGGAAAAGGTGGCAGCCTTGAACTCTGAGGTGCCAATGATGGGGCACCATTGATCCTAGAAAAGGACAATTCGATTTCTGACCTGGCACCTTTTCCCTGGGAGGTGTCTTCGTCCATCTGGAATTCTGGGCTGAAAAATGGCACTTCCCCGGATCCGCAAGTGGCACGCGCCGTCGACATTTGCGCCCAGGCAAAAGGTGGCAGCCTTGGGCTCTCAGCTGCCAATGATGTGGCCCCGTTAACACTAGAAAAAGAACACTTACTTTCTGTCCTGGCACCTTTTCTCTGGGAGGAATCTTCGTCCGTCTGGAAATCTGGGTTCAAAAATGGCTCTGCCCCAAACCCGCACAAGGTACACACGGTCGAGCTTTGCGCCCAGGGAAAAGGGGGCAGCCTTGGGCTCTCAGGTGCCAATGATGGTGCTCCATTACCCCTACAAAAGGCACAATGGCTTTCTGTCCTGGCACCTTTTCCCAGGGAGGAATCTTCATCGGTATGGAATTCTGCTCTGAGAATCGGCACTTTCCTGGACCCGCAAGTGGAACGCACCATCGAGCTTTGCGTCCAGGGAAAAGGTGGCAGTCTTGGGCTCTCAGGTGCCAATGATGGGACCCCATTACCTTTACAAAAAGCACAATGGCTTTCTGTCCTGGCACCTTTTCCCTGGGAGGAGTCTTCATTGGTCTGGAATTCTGGGCTGTAAAATGGCACTTTCTGGGACCAGCACGTGGCACGCACCGTCGTGCTTTGCGCTCAGGGAAAAGGAGGCAACCTCTGGCTCTCAGATGCCAATGACGGGCCCCCATTAACACTAGAAATGGAACAATCGCTTTCTCTCCTGGGAGCCCTTTCCCTGGGAGGAGTCGTCATCCGTCTGGAATCCTGGACTGAACATAGCACTTTCTCTGACCTGCACGTGGCAGGCACCATCTAGCTTTGCGCCCAGGGAAGAGGTGACAGCCTTGGGCTCTCAGGTGCCAATGATGGGTCCTCGTTAACACTAGATAAATAAAAATCGCTTTCTGTCCTGGCACCTTTTCCCAGGGAGGAATTTTCGACCGTCTGGAATTCTGGGCTGATAAACGGCACTTCCCCGGACCTGCAAGTGGAATGCACCGTCGAGCTTTGTGCCCAGGCAAAAGGTGGCAGCCTTGGGCTCTCAGGTGCCAATGATGGGGCCCCATTACCCCTAGAAAAAGAACAATCGCTTTCTGTCCTGGCACCTTTTCCCAGGGAGGAATCTTCATTGGTCTGGAATTCTGGGCTGAAATTGGCTCTTTCCCTTACCCGCATGTGGCACGCACCGTCGAGCTTTGCGCCCAGGGAAAAGGTGGCAGCCCTGGGCTCTCAGCTGCCAATTTTGGGGCCCCATTAACTCTAGAAAAGGCACAATCGCTTTCTGTCCTGGCACCTTTTCCCAGGGAGAAATCTTCGCTGGCCTGGAATTCTGGGATGAGAAACGGCACATTCCCGGACTTGCAAGTGGCACGCGCCGTCGACATTTGCGCCCAGGGAAAAGGTGGCAGCCTTGGGCTCTCAGGTGCTAAAGATGGGGCCCCATTACCCCTAGAAAAGGCACAATGGCTTTCTGTCCTGACACTTTTTCCCAGAGAGGAATCGACTTCTGTCTGGAATTCTGGGCTGAAAAACGTCCCTTTCCCGGACCCGCACAGGGTATGCACCGTCGAGCTTTGCACCCAGGGAAAAGGTGGCAGCCTTGGGCTCTCAGGTGCCAATGATGGGGCCCAATTAGCATTACAAAATACACAATGGCTTTGTCTCCTGGTACCTTTTCCCTCTGAGGAATCTTCATAGGTCTGGAAGTCTGGGCTGAAAAATGACACTTTCCCGGACCCGCACGTGGAACGCTCCGTCGAGCTTTGCGCCCAGGGAAAAGGTTGCAGCCTTTGGCTCTCAGGTGTCAATTTTGGGGCCCCATTAACCCTAAAAAAGACACAATTGCTTTCTGTCGAGGCACCTTTTCCCTGGGAGAAATCTTCATCGGCCTCGAATTCTGGGATGAGAAACAGCACATTCCTGGACCCGCAAGTGGCAGGCACCGTTGAGCTTTGCGCTCAGGGAAAAGGTTGCAGCCTTCGGCTCGCAGGTGTCAATGATGGAGCCCCATTAACCCTAGAAAATGAACAATCGCTTTCTGTCCTGGCACCTTTTCCCAGGGAGGAATCTTCATCGGTCTGGAATTCTGGAATGAGAAATGGCAATTTCCCGGACCCTCACGTAGCACGCATGGTCGAGCTTTGCGCCCAGGGTATAGGAGGCAACCTTGGGCTCTCAGGTGCCAATGATGGGGCCCGATTAACCCTAGAAATGGAACAATCGCTTTCTGTCCTGGGAGCCTCTTCCCTGGGAGGAGTCTTCATGTGTCTGTAATTGATGGCTGAAAAACGGCTCTTTCGCAGACAAGAAAGTGGTACGTGCCGTTGATGTTTGCACCCACGGAAAAGGTGGCAGCCTTGAACTCTCAGGTGCCAATGATGGAGCACCATTGACCCTAGAAAAGGACAATTCGATTTCTGACCTGGCAGCTTTTCCCTGGGAGGTGTCTTCGTCCGTCTGGAATTCTCGGCTGAAAAATGGCACTTCCCCGGACCCGCAAGTGGCACGCGCCGTCGACATTTGCACCCAGGCAAAAGGTGGCAGCCTTGGGCTCTCAGCTGCCAATGATGAGGCCCCGTTAACACTAGAAAAATAACACTTGCTTTCTGTCCTGCCACCTTTTCCCTGGGAGGAATCTTCGTCCGTCTGGAAATCTGGGTTCAAAAATGGCACTGCCCCAAACCCACAGAAGGTACACACCATCGAGCTTTGCGCCCAGGGAAAAGGGGGCAACCTTGGGCTCTCAGCTGCCAATGATGGTGTCCCATTACCCCTACAAAAGGCACATGAGCTTTCTGTCCTGGCACCTTTTCCCAGGGAGGAATCTTCATCGGTTTGGAATTCTGCTCTGAGAATCGTCACTTTCCTGGACCCGCAAGTGGAACGCATCATCGAGCTTTGCATCCAGGGAAAAGGTGGCAGTCTTGGGCTCTCAGGTGCCAATGATGGGGCCCCATTACCTTTACAAAAAACACAATGGCTTTCTGTCCTGGCACCTTTTCCCTGGGAGGAGTCTTCATTGGTCTGGAATTCTGGGCTGTAAAATGGCACTTTCTTGGACCAGCATGTGACACGCACTGTCGTGCTTTGCGCCCAGGGAAAAGGAGGCAACCTCTGGCTCTCAGATGCCAATGACGGGCCCCCATTAACACTAGAAATGGAACAATCGCTTTCTGTCCTGGGAACCTTTTCCCTGGGAGGAGTCGACATCCGTCTGGAATCCTGGGCTGAACAAAGCACTTTCTCTGACCTGCACGTGGCAGGCACCATCTAGTTTTGCGCCCAGGGATAAGGTGGCAGCCTTGGGCTCTCAGGTGCCAATGATGGGGCCCCGTTAACACTAGAAAAATAACACTTGCTTTCTGATCTGGCACCTTTTCCCAGGGAGGAATCTTCGTCCGTCTGGAAATCTGGGTTCAAAAATGGCACTGCCCCAAACCCGCACAAGGTACATACCGTCGAGCTTTGCGCCCAGGGAAAAGGGGGCAGCCTTGGGCTCTCAGGTGCCAATGATGGTGCCCCATTACCCCTACAAAAGGCACAATGGCTTTCTGTCCTGG
This sequence comes from Pithys albifrons albifrons, assembly GCF_047495875.1. NCBI lineage: Eukaryota > Metazoa > Chordata > Aves > Passeriformes > Thamnophilidae > Pithys > Pithys albifrons. The sequence goes on from NC_092487.1 coordinate 2,244,917, forward strand.
CACCTTTTCCCAGGGAGGAATCTTCATCGGTTTGGAATTCTGGTCTGAGAATCAGCACTTTCCTGGACCTCCAAGTAGAATGCACCATCGAGCTTTGCGTCCAGGGAAAAGGTGGCAGTCTTGGGCTCTCAGGTGCCAGTGATGGGGCCCCATTACCTTTACCAAAAGCACAATGGCTTTCTGTCCTGGGAGCCTTTTCCCTGGGAGGAGTCGTCATCCGTCTGGAATCCTGGGCTGAACAAAGCACTTTCTCTGACCTGCACGTGGCAGGCACCATCTAGCTTTGCGCCCAGGGTAAAGGTGGCAGCCTTGGAATCTCAGGTGCCGACAATGGTTCCCCGTTAACACTAGATAAATAATAATCGCTTTCTGTCCTGGCACCTTTTCCCTGGGAGGAATTTTCGTCCATCTGGAATTCTGGGCTGGAAAACGGCACTTCCCCGGACCTGCACGTGGAACGCACCGTCGAGCTTTGTGCCCAGGCAAAAGGTGGCAGCCTTGGGCTCTCAGGTGCCAATGATGGGGCCCCATTACCCCTAGAAAAAGAACAATCGCTTTCTGTCCTGGCACCTTCTCCCAGGGAGGAATCTTCATCCGTCTGGAAATCAGGGTTCAAAAATGGCACTGCCCCAAACCCGCACAAGGTACACACCGTCGAGCTTTGCGCCCAGGGAAAAGGGAGCAGCCTTGGGCTCTCAGCTGCCAATGATGGTGCCCCATTACCCCTACAAAAGGCACATGGGCTTTCTGTCCTGGCACCTTTTCCCAGGGAGGAATCTTCATCGGTTTGGAATTCTGCTCTGAGAATCGGCACTTTCCTGGACCCGCAAGTGGAACGCACCATCGAGCTTTGCGTCCAGGGAAAAGGTGGCAGTCTTGGGCTCTCAGGTGTCAATGATGGGACCCCATTACCTTTACAAAAAGCACAATGGCTTTCTGTCCTGGCACTATTTCCCTGGGAGGAGTCTTCATTGGTCTGGAATTCTGGGCTGTAAAATGGCACTTTCTGGGACCAGCATGTGACACGCACTGTCGTGCTTTGCGCCCAGGGAAAAGGAGGCAACCTCTGGCTCTCAGATGCCAATGACGGGCCCCCATTAACACTAGAAATGGAACAATCGCTTTCTCTCCTGGGAGCCCTTTCCCTGGGAGGAGTCATCATCCGTCTGGAATCCTGGGCTGAACAAAGCACTTTCTCTGACCTGCACGTGGCAGGCACCATCTAGCTTTGCGCCCAGGGAAGAGGTAACAGCCTTGGGCTCTCAGGTGCCAATGATGGGGCCCCGTTAACACTAGATAAATAACAATCGCTTTCTGTCCTGGCACATTTTCCCTGGGAGGAATTTTCGTCCGTCTGGAATTCTGGACTGAAAAACGGCACTTCCCCGGACCTGCAAGTGCAATGCACCGTCGAGCTTTGTGCCCAGGCAAAAGGTGGCAGCCTTGGGCTCTCAGGTGCCAATGATGGGGCCCCATTACCCCTAAAAAAAAAGAACAATGGCTTCCTGTCCTGGCACCTTTTCCCTGGGAGGAATCTTCATTGGTCTGGAATTCTGGGCTGAAAACGTCTCTTTCCCTTACCCGCATGTGGCACGCACCGTCGAGCTTTGCGCCCAGGCAAAAGGTGGCTGTCTTGGGCTCTCAGCTGCCAATTTTTGGGCCCCATTAACCCTAGAAAAGGCACAATCGCTTTCTGTCCTGGCACCTTTTCCCTGGGAGAAATCTTCGCTGGCCTTGAATTCTGGGATGAGAAACGGCACATTCCCGGACTTGCAAGTGGCACGCGCCGTCGACATTTGCGCCCAGGGAAAAGGTGGCAGCCTTGGGCTCTCAGGTGCCAAAGATGGGGCCCCATTACCCCTAGAAAAGGTACAATGGCTTTCTGTCCTGACACCTTTACCCAGAGAGGAATTGACTTCCGTCTGGAATTCTGGGCTGAAAAACGACCCTTTCCCGGACCCGCACAGGGTATGCACCGTCGAGCTTTGCACCCAGGGAAAAGGTGGCAGCCTTGGGCTCTCAGGTGCCAATGATGGGGCCCAATCAGCATTACAAAATACACAATGGCTTTGTCTCCTGGTACCTTTTCCCTCTGAGGAATCTTCATAGGTCTGGAATTCTGGGCTGAAAAATGACACTTTCCCGGACCCGCACGTGGAACGCTCCGTCGAGCTTTGCGCCCAGGGAAAAGGTGGCAGCCTTGGGCTCTCAGGTGTCAATTTTGGGGCCCCATTAACCCTAGAAAAGGCACAATTGCTTTCTGCCCTGGCACATTTTCCCTGGGAGAAATATTCATCGACCTGGAATTCTGGGATGAGAAACAGCACATTCCTGGACCCGCAAGTGGCACGCACCGTCGAGCTTTGCGCTCAGGGAAAAGGTTGCAGCCTTCGGCCCTCAAGTGTCATTGATGGAGCCCCACTAACCCTAGAAAAGGAACAATCGCTTTCTGTCCTGACACCTTTTCCCAGGGAGGAATCTTCATCGGTCTGGAATTCTGGAATGAGAAACGACAATTTCCCGGACCCTCACGTAGCACGCATGGTCGAGCTTTGCGCCCAGGGTATAGGAGGCAACCTTGGGCTCTCAGGTGTCAATGATGGAGCCTGATTAACCCTAGAAATGGAACAATCGCTTTCTGTCCTGGGAGCCTCTTCCCTGTGAGGAGTCTTCATCCGTCTGGAATTGAGGGCTGAAAAACGGCACTTTCCCGGACAAGAAAGTGGTACGCGCCGTTGATGTTTGCACCCACGGAAAAGGTGGCAGCCTTGAACTCTGAGGTGCCAATGATGGGGCACCATTGATCCTAGAAAAGGACAATTCGATTTCTGACCTGGCACCTTTTCCCTGGGAGGTGTCTTCGTCCATCTGGAATTCTGGGCTGAAAAATGGCACTTCCCCGGATCCGCAAGTGGCACGCGCCGTCGACATTTGCGCCCAGGCAAAAGGTGGCAGCCTTGGGCTCTCAGCTGCCAATGATGGGGCCCCGTTAACACTAGAAAAAGAACACTTACTTTCTGTCCTGGCACCTTTTCCCAGGGAGGAATCTTCGTCCGTCTGGAAATCAGGGTTCAAAAATGGCACTGCCACAAACCCGCACAAGGTACACACCGTCGAGCTTTGCGCCCAGGGAAAAGGGGGCAGCCTTGGGCTCTCAGGTGCCAATGATGGTGCCCCATTACCCCTACAAAAGGCACATGGGCTTTCTGTCCTGGCACCTTTTCCCAGGGAGGAATCTTCATCGGTTTGGAATTCTGCTCTGAGAATCGGCACATTCCTGGACCCGCAAGTGGAACGCACCATCGAGTTTTGCGTCCAGGGAAAAGGTGGCAGTCTTGGGCTCTCAGGTGCCAATGATGGGGCCCCATTACCTTTACAAAAAGCACAATGGCTTTCTGTCCTGGCACCTTTTCCCTGGGAAGAGTCTTCATTGGTCTGGAATTCTGGGCTGTAAAATGGCACTTTCTGGGACCAGCACGTGGCACACACTGTCGTGCTTTGCGCCCAGGGAAAAGGAGGCAACCTCTGGCTCTCAGATGCCAATGATGGGCCCCCATTAACACTAGAAATGGAGCAATCGCTTTCTCTCCTGGGAGCCCTTTCCCTGGGAGGAGTCGTCATGCGTCTGGAATCCTGGGCTGAACAAAGCACTTTCTCTGACCTGCACGTGGCAGGCACCATCTAGCTTTGCGCCCAGGGAAAAGGTGGCAGCCTTGGGCTCTCAGGTGCCAATGATGGGTCCTCGTTAACACTAGAAAAATAACACTTGCTTTCTGTCCTGGCACCTTTTCTCTGGGAGGAATCTTCGTCCGTCTGGAAATCTGGGTTCAAAAATGGCTCTGCCCCAAACCCGCACAAGGTACACACGGTCGAGCTTTGCGCCCAGGGAAAAGGGGGCAGCCTTGGGCTCTCAGGTGCCAATGATGGCGCTCCATTACCCCTACAAAAGGCACTATGGCTTTCTGTCCTGGCACCTTTTCCCAGGGAGGAATCTTCATCGGTATGGAATTCTGCTCTGAGAATCGGCACTTTCCTGGACCCGCAAGTGGAACGCACCATCGAGCTTTGCGTCCAGGGAAAAGGTGGCAGTCTTGGGCTCTCAGGTGCCAATGATGGGACCCCATTACCTTTACAAAAAGCACAATGGCTTTCTGTCCTGGCACCTTTTCCCTGGGAGGAGTCTTCATTGGTCTGGAATTCTGGGCTGTAAAATGGCACTTTCTGGGACCAGCACGTGGCACGCACCGTCGTGCTTTGCGCTCAGGGAAAAGGAGGCAACCTCTGGCTCTCAGATGCCAATGACGGGCCCCCATTAAAACTAGAAATGGAACAATCGCTTTCTCTCCTGGGAGCCCTTTCCCTGGGAGGAGTCGTCATCCGTCTGGAATCCTGGACTGAACATAGCACTTTCTCTGACCTGCACGTGGCAGGCACCATCTAGCTTTGCGCCCAGCGAAGAGGTGACAGCCTTGGGCTCTCAGGTGCCAATGATGGGTCCTCGTTAACACTAGATAAATAAAAATCGCTTTCTGTCCTGGCACCTTTTCCCAGGGAGGAATTTTCGACCGTCTGGAATTCTGGGCTGATAAACGGCACTTCCCCGGACCTGCAAGTGGAACGCACCGTCGAGCTTTGTGCCCAGGCAAAAGGTGGCAGCCTTGGGCTCTCAGGTGCCAATGATGGGGCCCCATTACCCCTAGAAAAAGAACAATCGCTTTCTGTCCTGGCACCTTTTCCCAGGGAGGAATCTTCATTGGTCTGGAATTCTGGGCTGAAATTGGCTCTTTCACTTACCCGCATGTGGTACGCACCGTCGAGCTTTGCGCCCAGGGAAAAGGTGGCAGCCCTGGGCTCTCAGCTGCCAATTTTGGGGCCCCATTAACTCTAGAAAAGGCACAATCGCTTTCTGTCCTGGCACCTTTTCCCAGGGAGAAATCTTCGCTGGCCTGGAATTCTGGGATGAGAAACGGCACATTCCCGGACTTGCAAGTGGCACGCGCCGTCGACATTTGCGCCCAGGGAAAAGGTGGCAGCCTTGGGCTCTCAGGTGCTAAAGATGGGGCCCCATTACCCCTAGAAAAGGCACAATGGCTTTCTGTCCTGACACCTTTTCCAAGAGAGGAATCGACTTCTGTCTGGAATTCTGGGCTGAAAAACGTCCCTTTCCCGGACCCGCACAGGGTATGCACCGTCGAGCTTTGCACCCAGGGAAAAGGTGGCAGCCTTGGGCTCTCAGGTGCCAATGATGGGGCCGAATTAGCATTACAAAATACACAATGGCTTTGTCTCCTGGTACCTTTTCCCTCTGAGGAATCTTCATAGGTCTGGAATTCTGGGCTGAAAAATGACACTTTCCCGGACCCGCACGTGGAACGCTCCGTCGAGCTTTGCGCCCAGGGAAAAGGTTGCAGCCTTTGGCTCTCAGGTGTCAATTTTGGGGCCCCATTAACCCTAAAAAAGACACAATTGCTTTCTGTCGAGGCACCTTTTCCCTGGGAGAAATCTTCATCGGCCTCGAATTCTGGGATGAGAAACAGCACATTCCTGGACCCGCAAGTGGCAGGCACCGTTGAGCTTTGCGCTCAGGGAAAAGGTTGCAGCCTTCGGCTCGCAGGTGTCAATGATGGAGCCCCATTAACCCTAGAAAATGAACAATCGCTTTCTGTCCTGGCACCTTTTCCCAGGGAGGAATCTTCATCGGTCTGGAATTCTGGAATGAGAAATGGCAATTTCCCGGACCCTCACGTAGCACGCATGGTCGAGCTTTGCGCCCAGGGTATAGGAGGCAACCTTGGGCTCTCAGGTGCCAATGATGGGGCCCGATTAACCCTAGAAATGGAACAATCGCTTTCTGTCCTGGGAGCCTCTTCCCTGGGAGGAGTCTTCATGTGTCTGTAATTGATGGCTGAAAAACGGCTCTTTCGCAGACAAGAAAGTGGTACGTGCCGTTGATGTTTGCACCCACGGAAAAGGTGGCAGCCTTGAACTCTCAGGTGCCAATGATGGAGCACCATTGACCCTAGAAAAGGACAATTCGATTTCTGACCTGGCAGCTTTTCCCTGGGAGGTGTCTTCGTCCGTCTGGAATTCTCGGCTGAAAAATGGCACTTCCCCGGACCCGCAAGTGGCACGCGCCGTCGACATTTGCACCCAGGCAAAAGGTGGCAGCCTTGGGCTCTCAGCTGCCAATGATGAGGCCCCGTTAACACTAGAAAAATAACACTTGCTTTCTGTCCTGCCACCTTTTCCCTGGGAGGAATCTTCGTCCGTCTGGAAATCTGGGTTCAAAAATGGCACTGCCCCAAACCCACAGAAGGTACACACCATCGAGCTTTGCGCCCAGGGAAAAGGGGGCAACCTTGGGCTCTCAGCTGCCAATGATGGTGTCCCATTACCCCTACAAAAGGCACATGAGCTTTCTGTCCTGGCACCTTTTCCCAGGGAGGAATCTTCATCGGTTTGGAATTCTGCTCTGAGAATCGTCACTTTCCTGGACCCGCAAGTGGAACGCACCATCGAGCTTTGCATCCAGGGAAAAGGTGGCAGTCTTGGGCTCTCAGGTGCCAATGATGGGGCCCCATTACCTTTACAAAAAACACAATGGCTTTCTGTCCTGGCACCTTTTCCCTGGGAGGAGTCTTCATTGGTCTGGAATTCTGGGCTGTAAAATGGCACTTTCTGGGACCAGCATGTGACACGCACTGTCGTGCTTTGCGCCCAGGGAAAAGGAGGCAACCTCTGGCTCTCAGATGCCAATGACGGGCCCCCATTAACACTAGAAATGGAACAATCGCTTTCTGTCCTGGGAACCTTTTCCCTGGGAGGAGTCGACATCCGTCTGGAATCCTGGGCTGAACAAAGCACTTTCTCTGACCTGCACGTGGCAGGCACCATCTAGTTTTGCGCCCAGGGATAAGGTGGCAGCCTTGGGCTCTCAGGTGCCAATGATGGGGCCCCGTTAACACTAGAAAAATAACACTTGCTTTCTGATCTGGCACCTTTTCCCAGGGAGGAATCTTCGTCCGTCTGGAAATCTGGGTTCAAAAATGGCACTGCCCCAAACCCGCACAAGGTACATACCGTCGAGCTTTGCGCCCAGGGAAAAGGGGGCAGCCTTGGGCTCTCAGGTGCCAATGATGGTGCCCCATTACCCCTACAAAAGGCACAATGGCTTTCTGTCCTGGCACCTTTTCCCAGGGAGGAATCTTCATCGGTTTGGAATTCTGGTCTGAGAATCAGCACTTTCCTGGACCTCCAAGTAGAATGCACCATCGAGCTTTGCGTCCAGGGAAAAGGTGGCAGTCTTGGGCTCTCAGGTGCCAGTGATGGGGCCCCATTACCTTTACCAAAAGCACAATGGCTTTCTGTCCTGGGAGCCTTTTCCCTGGGAGGAGTCGTCATCCGTCTGGAATCCTGGGCTGAACAAAGCACTTTCTCTGACCTGCACGTGGCAGGCACCATCTAGCTTTGCGCCCAGGGTAAAGGTGGCAGCCTTGGAATCTCAGGTGCCGACAATGGTTCCCCGTTAACACTAGATAAATAATAATCGCTTTCTGTCCTGGCACCTTTTCCCTGGGAGGAATTTTCGTCCATCTGGAATTCTGGGCTGGAAAACGGCACTTCCCCGGACCTGCACGTGGAACGCACCGTCGAGCTTTGTGCCCAGGCAAAAGGTGGCAGCCTTGGGCTCTCAGGTGCCAATGATGGGGCCCCATTACCCCTAGAAAAAGAACAATCGCTTTCTGTCCTGGCACCATTTCCCTGGGAGGAATCTTCATCGGTCTGGAATTCTGGAATGAGAAACGGCAATTTCCCGGACTCTCACGTAGCACGCATGGTCGAGCTTTGCGCCCAGGGACGAGGTGACAGCCTTGGGCTCTCAGGTGCCAGTGATGGAACCCGATTAACCCTAGAAATGGAACAATTGCTTTCTGTCCTGGGAGCCTCTTCCCTGTGAGGAGTCTTCATCCGTCTGGAATTCAGGGCTGAAAAACGGCACTTTCCCAGATAAGAAAGTGGTACGCGCCGTTGATGTTTGCGCCCACGGAAAAGGTGGCAGCCTTGAACTCTGAGGTGCCAATGATGGGACACCATTGACCCTAGAAAAGGACAATTCGATTTCTGACCTCGCACCTTTTCCCTGGGAGGTGTCTTCATCCGTCTGGAATTCTGGGCTGAAAAATGGCACTTCCCCGGACCCGCAAGTGGCACGCGCCATCGACATTTGCGCCCAGGCAAAAGGTGGCAGCCTTGGGCTCTCACCTGCCAATGATGGGGCCCCGTTAACACTAGAAAAATAACACTTGCTTTCTGTCCTGGCACCTTCTCCCAGGGAGGAATCTTCATCCGTCTGGAAATCAGGGTTCAAAAATGGCACTGCCCCAAACCCGCACAAGGTACACACCGTCGAGCTTTGCGCCCAGGGAAAAGGGGGCAGCCTTGGGCTCTCAGCTGCCAATGATGGTGCCCCATTACCCCTACAAAAGGCACATGGGCTTTCTGTCCTGGCACCTTTTCCCAGGGAGGAATCTTCATCGGTTTGGAATTCTGCTCTGAGAATCGGCACTTTCCTGGACCCGCAAGTGGAACGCACCATCGAGCTTTGCGTCCAGGGAAAAGGTGGCAGTCTTGGGCTCTCAGGTGCCAATGATGGGGCCATATTACCTTTACAAAAAGCACAATGGCTTTCTGTCCTGGCACCTTTTCTCTGGGAGGAGTCTTCATTGGTCTGGAATTCTGGGCTGTAAAATGGCACTTTCTGGGGCCAGCACGTGACACGCACTGTCGTGCTTTGCGCCCAGGGAAAAGGAGGCAACCTCTGGCTCTCAGATGCCAATGACGGGCCCCCATTAACACTAGAAATGGAACAATCGCTTTCTGTCCAGGGAGCCCTTTCCCTGGGAGGAGTCGTCAGCCGTCTGGAATCCTGGGCTGAACAAAGCACTTTCTCTGACCTGCACGTGGCACGCACCATCTAGCTTTGCGCCCAGGGAAGAGGTGACAGCCTTGGGCTCTCAGGTGCCAATGATGGGGCCCCATTACCCCTACAAAAGGCACAATGGCATTCTGTCCTGTCACCTTTTCCCAGAGAGGAATCGACTTCCGTCTGGAATTCTGGGCTGAAAAACGGCCCTTTCCCGGACCCGCACAGGGTACGCACCGTCGAGCTTTGCACCCAGGGAATAGGTGGCAGCCTTGGGCTCTCAGGTGCCAATGATGGGGCCCAATTAGCATTACAAAATACACAACGGCTTTGTCTCCTGGTACCTTTTCCCTCTGAGGAATCTTCATAGGTCTGGAATTCTGGGCTGAAAAATGGCACTTTCCCGGACCCGCAAGTGGAACGCTCCGTCGAGCTTTGCGCCCAGGGAAAAGGTGGCAGCCTTTGGCTCTCAGGTGTCAATTTTGGGGCCCCATTAACCCTAGAAAAGTCACAATTGCTTTCTCCCCTGGCACCTTTTCCCAGGGAGAAATCTTCATCGGCCTCGAATTCTGGGATGAGAAACAGCACATTCCTGGACCCGCAAGTGGCACGCACCGTCGAGCTTTGCGCTCAGGGAAAAGGTTGCAGCCTTCGGCTCGCAGGTGTCAATGATGGAGCCCCATTAACCCTAGAAAAGGAACAATCGCTTTCTGTCCTGACACCTTTTCTCAGGGAGGAATCTTCATCGGTCTGGAATTCTGGAATGAGAAACGGCAATTTCCCGGACCCTCACGTAGCACGCATGGTCGAGCTTTGCGCCCAGGGTATAGGAGGCAACCTTGGGCTCTCAGGTGCCAGTGATGGAGCCGGATTAACCCTAGAAATGGAACAATCGCTTTCTTTCCTGGGAGCCTCTTCCCTGGGAGGAGTCTTCATCCGTCTGGAATTGAGGGCTGAAAAACGGCACTTTCCCGGACAAGAAAGTGGTACGTGCCGTTGATGTTTGCGCCCACGGAAAAGGTGGCAGCCTTGAACTCTGAGGTGCCAATGATGGGGCACCATTGACCCTAGAAAAGGACAATTCGATTTCTGACCTGGCACCTTTTCCCTGGGAGGTGTCTTCGTCCGTCTGGAATTCTGGGCTGAAAAATGGCACTTCCCTGGACCCGCAAGTGGCACGCGCCATCGACATTTGCGCCCAGGGAAAAGGTGGCAGCTCTGGGCTCTCATGTGTCAATGATGGGGCCCCGTTAACACTAGAAAAATAACACTTGCTTTCTGTCCTGCCACCTTTTCCCAGGGAGGAATCTTCGTCCGTCTGGAAATCTGGGTTCAAAAATGGCACTGCCACAAACCCGCACAAGGTACACACCGTCGAGCTTTGCGCCCAGGGAAAAGGGGGCAGCCTTGGGCTCTCAGCTGCCAATGATGGTGCCCCATTACCCCTACAAAAGGCACATGGGCTTTCTGTCCTGGCACCTTTTCCCAGGGAGGAATCTTCATCGGTTTGGAATTCTGGTCTGAGAATCGGCACTTTCCTGGACCCGCAAGTGGAACGCACCATCGAGCTTTGCGTCCAGGGAAAAGGTGGCAGTCTTGGGCTCTCAGGTGCCAATGATGGGGCCCCATTACCTTTACAAAAAACACAATGGCTTTCTGTCCTGGCACCTTTTCCCTGGGAGGAGTCTTCATTGGTCTGGAATTCTGGGCTGTAAAATGGCACTTTCTGGGACCAGCACGTGGCACGCACTGTCGTGCTTTGCGCCCAGGGAAAAGGAGGCAACCTCTGGCTCTCAGATGCCAATGACGGGCCCCCATTAACACTAGAAATGGAGCAATCGCTTTCTGTCCTGGGAGCCCTTTCCCTGGGAGGAGTCGTCATCCGTCTGGAATCCTGGGCTGAACAAAGCACTTTCTCTGACCTGCACGTGGCAGGCACCATCTAGCTTTGCGCCCAGGGAAAAGGTGGCAGCCTTGGGCTCTCAGGTGCCAATGATGGGGCCCCGTTAACACTAGAAAAATAACACTTGCTTTCTGTCCTGGCACCTTTTCCCAGGGAGGAATTTTCGTTCGTCTGGAATTCTGGAGTGAAAAACGGCACTTCCCCGGACCTGCAAGTGGAACGCACCGTCGAGCTTTGTGCCCAGGCAAAAGGTGGCAGCCTTGGGCTCTCAGGTGCCAATGATGGGGCCCCATTACCCCTAGAAAAAGAACAATCGCTTTCTGTCCTGGCACCTTTTCCCAGGGAGGAATCTTCATTGGTCTGGAATTCTGAGCTGAAAACATCTCTTTCCCTTACCCGCATGTGGCACGCACCGTCGAGCTTTGCGCCCAGGGAAAAGGTGGCAGCCCTGGGCTCTCAGCTGCCAATTTTGGGGCCCCATTAACCCTAGAAAAGGCACAATCGCTTTCTGTCCTGGCACCTTTTCCCAGGGAGAAATCTTCGCTGGCCTGGAATTCTGGCATGAGAAACGGCACATTCCCGGACTTGCAAGTGGCACGCGCCGTCGGCATTTGCGCCCAGGGAAAAGGTGGCAGCCTTGGGCTCTCACTTGCCAAAGATGGGGCCCCATTACCCCTAGAAAAGGCACAATGGCTTTCTGTCCTGACACCTTTTCCCAGAGAGGAATCGACTTCCGTCTGGAATTCTGGGCTGAAAAACGGCCCTTTCCCGGACCCGCACAGGGTATGCATCGTCAAGATTTGCACCCAGGGAAAAGGTGGCAGCCCTGGGCTTTCAGGTGCCAATGATAGGGCCCAATTAGCATTACAAAATACACAATGGCTTTGTCTCCTGGTACCTTTTCCCTCTGAGGAATCTTCATAGGTCTGGAATTCTGGGCTGAAAAATGGCACTTTCCCGGACCCGCACGTGGAACGCTCCGTCAAGCTTTGTGCCCAGGGAAAAGGTGGCAGTCTTGGGCTCTCAGGTGTCAGTTTTGGGGCCCCATTAACCCTAGAAAAGGCACAATTGCTTTCTCCCCTGGCACCTTTTCCCTGGGAGAAATCTTCATCGGCCTCGATTTCTGGGATGAGAAACAGCACATTCCTGGACCCGCAAGTGGCACGCACCGTCGAGCTTTGCGCTCAGGGAAAAGGTTGCAGCCTTCGGCTCTCAGGTGCCAATGATGGGTCCCCATTACTCCTAGAAAAGGAGAAATCGATTCCTGTCCTCGCACGTTTTCCCAGGGAGGAATCTTCATCTGTCTGGAATTCTGGAATGAGAAACGGCAATTTCCCCGACCCTCACGTAGCACGCATGGTCGAGCTTTGCGCCCAGGGTATAGGAGGCAACCTTGCGCTCTCAGGTGCCAATGATGGGGCCCGATTAACCCTAGAAATGGAACAATCGCTTTCTTTCCTGGGAGCCTCTTCCCTGTGAAGTCTTCATCCGACTGGAATTCAGGGCTGAAAAATGGCACTTTCCCAGACAAGAAAGTGGTACGCGCCGTTGATGTTTGCGCCCACGGAAAAGGCGGCAGCCTTGAACTCTCAGGTGCCAATGATGGGGCATCATTGACCCTAGAAAAGGACAATTTGATTTCTGACCTGGCACTTTTTCCCTGGGAGGTGTCTTCGTCCGTCTGGAATTCTGGGCTGAAAAATGGCACTTCCCCGGACCCGCAAGTGGCACGCGCCGTCGACATTTGTGCCCAGGGAAAAGGTGGTAGCCCTGGGCTCTCAGGTGCCAATGATGGGGCCCCGTTAACACTAGAAAAATAACATTTGCTTTCTGTCCTGGCACCTTTTCCCAGGGAGGAATCTTCGTCCGTCTGGAAATCTGGGTTCAAAAATGGAACTGCCACAAACACGCACAAAGTACACACCGTCGAGCATTGCGCCCAGGAAAAAGGTGGCAGCCCTGGGCTCTCAGGTGCCAGTTTTGGGGCCCCATTAACCCTAGAAAAGGCACAATTGCTTTCTGTCCTGACACCTTTTCCCAGGGAGAAATCTTCGCTGGCCTGAAATTCTGGGATGAGAAACGGCACATTCCCGGACTTGCAAGTGGCACGCGCCGCAGAGCTTTGCACCTAGGCAAACGGTGGCAGCCTTGGGCTCTCAGGTACCAAAGATGGGGCCCCGTTAACACTAGAAAAATAACACTTGCTTTCTGTCCTGGCACCTTTTCCCAGAGAGGAATCCTTGTCCGTCTGGAAATCTGAGTTCAAAAATGGCACTGCCCCAAACCCGCACAAGGTACGCACCGTCGAGCTTTGCGCCCAGGGAAAAGGAGGCAACCTCTGGCTCTCAGCTGCCAAAGATGAGGCCCCATTAGCCCTAGAAAAGGCACAATGGCTTTCTGTCCTGACACCTTTTCCCAGAGAGGAATCGACTTCCGTCTGGAATTCTGGGCTGAAAAACGGCCCTTTCCCGGACCCGCAAAGGGTATGCACCGTCGAGCTTTGCACCCAGGGAAAAGGTGGCAGCCTTGAGGTCTCAGGTGCCAATGATGGGGCCCAATTAGCATTACAAAATACACAATGGCTTTGTCTCCTGGTACCTTTTCCCTCTGAAGAATCTTCATAGGTCTGGAATTCTGGGCTGAAAAATGGCACTTTCCCGGACCCGCAAGTGGAACGCTCTGTCGAGCTTTGCGCCCAGGGAAAAGGTGGCAGTCTTGGGCTCTCAGGTGTCAATTTTGGGGCCCCATTAACCCTAGAAAAGGCACAATTGCTTTCTGTCCTGGCACCTTTTCCCTGGGAGAAATCTCCATCGGCCTGGAATTGTGCGATGAGAAACAGCACATTCCTGGACCCGCAAGTGGCACGCACCGTCGAGCTTTGCGCTCAGGGAAAAGGTTGCAGCCTTGGGCTCTCAGGTGTCAATGATGGAGCCCCATTAACCCTAGAAAAGGCACAATCGCTTTCTGTCCTGACACCTTTTCCCAGGGAGGAATCATCATCGGTCTGGAATTCTGGGCTGAAAAATGGCACTTTCCCGGACCCTCACGTAGCACGCATGGTCGAGCTTTGCGCCCAGGGTATAGGAGGCAACCTTGGGCTCTCAGGTGCCAATGATGGAGCCCGATTAACCTTAGAAATGGAACAATCGCTTTCTTTCCTGGGTGCCTCTTCCCTGTGAAGAGTCTTCATCCGTCTGGAATTCAGGGCTGAAAAACGGCACTTTCCCGGACAAGAAAGTGGCACGTGCCGTTGATGTTTGCGCCCACGGAAAAGGTGGCAGCCTTGAACTCTGAGGTGCCAATGATGGGGCACCATTGACCCTAGGAAAGGACAATTCGATTTCTGACCTGGCACCTTTTCCCTGGGAGGTGTCTTCGTCCGTCTGGAATTCTGGGCTGAAAAATGGCACGTCCCCGAACCCGCAAGTGGCACGCGCCGTCGACATTTGCGCCCAGGGAAAAGGTGGCAGCCTTGGGCTCTCAGGTGCCAATGATGGGGCCCCGTTAACACTAGAAAAATAACACTTGCTTTCTGTCCTGCCACCTTTTCCCAGGGAGGAATCTTCGTCCGTCTGGAAATCTGGGTTCAAAAATGGCACTGCCACAAACCCGCACAAGGTACACACTGTCGAGCTTTGCGCCCAGGGAAAAGGGGGCAGCCTTAGGCTCTCAGCTGCCAATGATGGTGCCCCATTACCCCTACAAAAGGCACATGGGCTTTCTGTCCTGGCACCTTTTCCCAGGGAGAAATCTTCGCTGGCCTGGAATTCTGGGATGAGAAACGGCACATTCCCGGACTTGCAAGTGGTACACGCCGTCGGCATTTGCGCCCAGGGAAAAGGTGGCAGCCTTGGGCTCTCAGGTGCCAAAGATGAGGCCCCATTACCCCTACAAAAGGCACAAATGCTTTCTGTCCTGACACCTTTTCCCAGAGAGGAATCGACTTCCATCTGGAATTCTGGGCTGAAAAACGGCCCTTTCCCGGTCCCTCAAGTGGTATGTACCGTCGAGCTTTGCACCCAGGGAAAAGGGGGCAGCCTTGGGCTCTCAGGTGCCAATGATGGTGCCCCATTACCCCTACAAAAGGCACAATGGCTTACTGTCCTGGCACCTTTTCCCAGGGAGGAATCTTCATCGGTTTGGAATTCTGGTCTGAGAATCATCACTTTCCTGGACCCGCAAGTGGAACGCACCATCGAGCTTTGCGTCCAGGGAAAAGGTTGCAGCCTTGGGCTCTCAGGTGCCAATGATAGGGCCCCATTACCTTTACAAAAAGCACAATGGCTTTCTGTCCTGGGAGCCTTTTCCCTGGGATGAGTCGTCATTGGTCTGGAAATCTGGGCTGTAAAATGGCACTTTCTGGGACCAGCACGTGGCACGCACTGTTGTGCTTTGCGCCCAGGGAAAAGGAGGCAACCTCTGGCTCTCAGATGCCAATGACGGGCCCCCATTAACACTAGAAATGGAACAATCGCTTTCTGTCTTGGGAGCCTTTTCCCTGGGAGGAGTCGTCATCCGTCTGGAATTCCGGGCTGAAGAAAGCTCTTTCTCTGACCTGCACGTGGCAGGCACCATCTAGCTTTGCGCCCAGCGAAAATGGGGCAGCCCTGGGCTCTCAGGTGCCAATAATGGGTCCCCGTTAACACTAGATAAAAAACAATCGCTTTCTGTCCTGGCACCTTTTTCCTGGGAGAAATTTTCGTCCATCTGGAATTCTGGGCTGAAAAATGGCACTTCCCCGGACCCGCAAGTGGAACGCTCCGTCGAGCATTGCGCCCAGTGAAAAGGTGGCAGCCCTGGGCTCTCAGGTGCCAATTTTGGGGCCCCATTAACCCTAGAAAAGGCACAATTGCTTTCTGTCCTGACACCTTGTTGTAGTTTGGGATTATTATGTAAATTCTCTCCCCTGCCACTTAACTGCCCAGGCCAGCGGTTAACAAAAGAAGTAGTTAACTGTGATCGCTGGGGTGGGGGCAGGTTTGTCTCTTTTGGTTTTTTTTGGATATTCTCCTCAGTCTTGGCTCGGCGGAACGGGGGAGTGGGGGCTCCAAGGAGGCAGGCTGCCCTGCTGGTTACTGCTGGGGTTTTCCCTGGCTGTCTTGCCGCTGCCTACTTCGGATTACTTTTTCCTGCCGTGCTGCTACCTGCCTTGGATTTGCTGCTGGTTGCTCGTACCTCTCTGCTTCTTGGACGGGGAACACAGGGGAAAGAGACTGAGTCCATCTGAAAGCCCACTGCTCGTCTGTTTCGCTGGAGAGGGACTGAAACTCACTCTGCAGCCAGCGGGCTGTGACAAGGACACTTAAGTATAACCTTTTCTCCCGGAGGAAAACCTGCTGGGTTTTGTTGTTGTTGTTTTTTTTTTTTTCCTCTTATGGTGTTGGGGAAGTGGGTTGCACTAGTCTGTTTACATATATATATATATATATATATATATAGCAGTTATCCTTCTTGTATTAAAATTCCTTTTCTTAAATTTGATAAAGAGTGGTGTGATTATTGAGGAGGAGGCCCCTCCCCTGCTTGTGGGTAAAACATTTTGGTTTTTCCCCTCAAACCGAGACATTTCTTGGCGCCCAACGTGGGGCTTGTAAACAAAGAAGGATAACTGCTATTTTGTGGCACCATGTGGGTCTTGAGCTTAGGGTTCATCAGGACCATCCTGTATAATATATTGGCTTTTTGTTGGTACAAATTCATGCCAAAAGGAGCGGCAGGTTTAAGTCTTATCAACAAATCAATGAGCAAAACTCAAATAGCCGCAATTATTATTGAGTTCTTACTCTGGATTTATGGTGCCATGAATTCGATGCCTTTGGATGTCATGTGGGTGGTGCTCTCCAGGCTGTTTTCCTGCCGCAACCTAAGCTGCTACCTCTGGGGATTCAGTGATAATAGTACGGACCCTTGGGAAGGAACAAAGGGGAATCTCTTCTCCCAACCCTTTGTCCATTCCCCATTCAAGTCCGCTACAACAGCTTTTGAGATGTTTAAATTCTCCCTGGATGCCAGAGATATCTTGCTCTTTATGGTTTTTCTGCAGGGTTGTATCCCTGCAGCTTACAGAATGTTTGAAGGTAGGGCCAGGGTTTTTTCCAGAATGCATTCAGAAACCTAGCCCAGTGAAGGGGGAAAAGCGAGAGAATAAAACCCCTGATGCCACAGTGAAGGGAGAAAAGGATGAGGCTAAACCAGGAGGACAGGCCAAGCCTATGGAAGTTGCCCCTATTCAGAAAAGGAAATATAAGACCAAATTAGACCATCCAGCAGACGATGAGGGGGCTGCTGCACCTCCACAGCAAGCAGACCCAGAGCCTGAGATCATCACTGAGTCATTGTCATTTGATAATCTCCGTAGTTTGCGGAAAGACATTGCTCGACACCCGGGTGAGCCCATCCTGACTTGGTTGATCCGAGTTTGGGACCTTATGGGTGAAACCTTACAACTGGATGGTGCTGAAGCCAGGTTTTTGGGGGCTCTGGCCCAGGACGTGGCTATTGAACAGGTGTTCGTGAGGGAATCAAAGCCCCTTTCACTCTGGGCACGACTTCTAACGAGTGTAAGAGAGAAGTTTGTTTATAGAGAAATCCTGCAGGAACATCATATTAGGAAGACTTGGAAGACGATGGAAGAAGGAATTTTACGTCTGAGGGAGATGGCAATGATGGACGTGCTTTTTGGAAGAGGTGGGCAAGCCAATAATGACCCTGACAAGGTCAGATGCACACCACATATGTGGTGGGACCTTTCACGCTCGGGGCCAGCTGAATACACCGATTTCCTGGCATCCATGTATAGGGAAGAGAACCATGAAACAGTGGGCGCAGTAGCAAATAAGCTCCGGATATATGAAAGCATGACCCACAGCCCAATGCAGGCCCGTATTTCTGCTGTAGAGACATTGGTTGAGAGTCTCAAGACGCTGCCTGCAGAGGTAAAAGCGATCAGAGAGGAAATTAGGGAAAGTCTCCAAGTGGCACCAGTGCGAATGAGAACCTCTGAAGTCAGAGCCAGACGCCCCCCAGCCAGAGGAAGTGGACAGACCTCACGAACTGAGATGTGGTACTTCCTGGCCAAACATGGAGAAGACATGGGACGGTGGGATGGGAAACCCACCCGTGCCCTTGCAGCCCGAGTACAAGAACTGAAGGAGAATGGAAGAAGGTCAGTGAGAGTAAGTGCAGTCCCAGTTTCCCACGGGCAAGAATCTGACCCACAGGAGGGCACCTCCCAGGTGTACTCATCGAGAAAAGGTTCTGACCGCTATGACCAGGATCAGTGTTAGAGGGGCCCTGCCTCTAGCCAGGTAGAGGCACGGGACAACCGTGTCTATTGGACTGTGTGGATTCGATGGCCTGGTACATCAGACCCACAAAAGTATAAGGCTTTGGTTGATACTGGCGCTCAATGCACATTAATGCCATCAGGACATGTGGGCTCAGAAACTATTTCTATTTCTGGGGTGACAGGGGGATCTCAAGAGTTGACTGTGCTAGAAGCTGAAGTGAGCTTGACAGGGAGAGATTGGCAGAAACACCCCATTGTGACTGGTCCAGCCGCCCCATGTATCCTGGGCATTGACTACCTCAGGAATGGATATTTCAAGGACCCAAAGGGGCATAGATGGGCTTTTGGAATAGCCACTGTACAGACAGAAGGGATTGAACAATTGAACTCATTGCCAGGTCTCTCAGAAAGTCCTTCTGCTGTTGGACTGTTGAAAGTTGAGGAACAGCAAGTGCCAATTGCCACAACGACAGTGCACCGTCGGCAATACCGAACGAACCGTGATGCTGTGATCCCCATCCATAAGATGATCCGTGAACTGGAGAGCCAAGGGGTGGTCAGCAAAACCCACTCACCCTTCAACAGCCCCATCTGGCCTGTGCATAAGTCTGATGGAGAATGGAGATTGACTGTGGACTATCGTGGCTTGAATGAAGTTACCCCACCGCTGAGTGCCGCTGTGCCAGATATGCTGGAGCTCCAGTATGAACTGGAGTCCAGGGCAGCAAAGTGGTATGCCACTATTGACATTGCTAATGCGTTCTTCTCCATTCCTCTGGCACCAGAGTGCAGGCCACAGTTTGCTTTCACCTGGAGGGGCGTGCAGTACACCTGAAACCGACTACCCCAGGGGTGGAAACACAGTCCCACCATCTGTCATGGACTGATCCAGACTGCACTGGAGAAGGGTGAGGCTCCAGAACACCTGCAATACATTGATGACATCATTGTGTGGGGGGACACAGCAGAAGAGGTTTTTCAGAAAGGAGAGAAAATCATCCAGATCCTTTTGGGAGCTGGCTTTGCCATCAAACGGAGTAAGGTTAAGGGACCAGCCCAAGAGATCCAGTTCCTGGGAGTGAAGTGGCAGGATGGACGCCGTCAGATTCCAACAGAAGTCATCAATAAGATCACAGCAATGTCTCCACCTACCAGCAAAAAGGAAACACAAGCCTTCCTGGGTGCCATAGGGTTCTGGAGGATGCATATCCCAGCATACAGTCAGATCGTAAGCCC
The DNA here is from genome assembly GCF_047495875.1 of Pithys albifrons albifrons. Lineage (NCBI taxonomy): Eukaryota > Metazoa > Chordata > Aves > Passeriformes > Thamnophilidae > Pithys > Pithys albifrons. The sequence continues at coordinate 2,264,267 of NC_092487.1, forward strand.
TCTCTACTTGGTAACCCGTAAGAAGAATGATTTCCACTGGGGCCCTGAGCAGCAACAAGCCTTTGACCAGATCAAGCATGAGATTGCTCAGGCTGTAGCCCTTGGACCAGTCAGGACAGGACCAGACATACAGAACATGCTCTACTCCGCCGCCGGGAATAATGGCCTGTCTTGGAGCCTTTGGCAGAAGGTGCCTGGTGAGACTCGAGGCCGACCACTTGGATTCTGGAGCCGAGGCTACAGAGGATCTGAAGCCAACTATACCCCCACAGAGAAAGAGATCCTAGCCGCCTATGAAGGAGTCCAAGCCGCCTCAGAGGTGATTGGCACAGAAGCACAGCTGTTTCTGGCACCTCGACTACCAGTGCTGAAGTGGATGTTGTCAGGACAGGCTGCCTCTACACATCACGCCACTGATGCTACCTGGAGCAAGTGGATTGCCCTGATTACGCAGCGCGCCCGTATAGGAAAATCAAATCGCCCTGGGATCCTGGAAATCATCACAAACTGGCCTGAAGGTGAAAATTTTGGTCTAGCAGATGAAGAGGAAGAGCAGGTGACACGTGCGGAAGAAGCTCCACCATACAATCAATTGCCAAAAGAGGAAATACGCTACGCCCTCTTCACCGATGGCTCCTGTCGCATTGTAGGGACTAATCGCAAATGGAAAGCAGCTGTATGGAGTCCCACACGACAAGTTGCAGAAGCTACTGAAGGAGCAGGTGGGTCGAGTCAGTTTGCAGAGCTTAAAGCCGTGCAGTTGGCCCTGGACATTGCTGAACGAGAGAAATGGCCAAAGCTTTACCTCTACACCGACTCATGGATGGTGGCCAATGCTCTCTGGGGATGGTTAGACCGATGGAAGAAAACCAATTGGAAACGCAGAGGGAAACCCATCTGGGCTGCCGATATATGGCAAGATATTGCCACCCGAGTAGAGAAGCTGATTGTGAGAGTCCGCCACGTAGACGCACACGTGCCCAAAAATCGGGCCAATGAGGAACATCTCAACAACCAACAGGCAGACCGAGCTGCGCAAGTGAAAGTATCACAGACAGATCTGGACTGGCAGCACAAGGGAGAGCTGTTCTTGGCTCGATGGGCCCATGATGCCTCGGGCCATCAGGGCAGAGATGCCACTTATAAATGGGCACGAGACCGAGGGGTGGATTTAACCATGGACATTATCTCTCAGGTTATCCACGACTGCGAGACATGTGCTGCCATTAAGCAGGCTAAGAGAGTGAAGCCCCTGTGGTATGGTGGACGCTGGGATAAGTATAAGTACGGGGAGGCCTGGCAGGTTGACTACATCACACTGCCACAGACCCGCCAAGGCAAGCGCTATGTGCTCACCATGGTGGAAGCAACCACAGGGTGGCTGGAGACACACCCAGTGCCTCACGCCACTGCTCGGAACACCATCCTAGGCCTGGAAAAACAAGTGCTGTGGCGACATGGCACCCCAGAACGAATTGAGTCAGATAATGGAACTCATTTCAAAAACAGCTTAGTTGCTACCTGGGCGAGAGAACATGGCATTGAGTGGGTGTATCATATCCCCTACCATGCACCAGCTGCCAGGAAAGTTGAGCGGTGTAATGGACTGTTGAAAACCACTTTGAAGGCGTTGGGTGGAGGGACTTTCAAACACTGGGATCAACACTTAGCAAAGGCTACATGGCTAGTCAACACTAGAGGCTCTGTCAATCGAGCCGGCCCTGCCCAATCAGAACCCCTTCACACTGTAGATGGAGACAAAGTCCCTGTAATACACCTGAGAGGTATGCTAGGGAAAACAGTCTGGATCAACCCTGCCTCAGGCAAAAGCAAACCCATTCGTGGGGTTGTCTTTGCTCAAGGATCTGGTTCCACCTGGTGGGTGATGCAGGAAGATGGAGAGACACGATGTGTACCTCAAGGGGAACTTATCTCTGGGTAAACGACTCATATTACTGTATTTGTAAACACTTAATTATTTGAAAGAAAATTTAAGTTTAATGTAGAGTATCGGCATGGAAGAGAATTTAGGGGTGGATAATGTTGTAGTTTGGGATTATTATGTAAATTCTCTCCCCTGCCACTTAACTGCCCAGGCCAGCGGTTAACAAAAGAAGTAGTTAACTGTGATCGCTGGGGTGGGGGCAGGTTTGTCTCTTTTGGTTTTTTTTGGATATTCTCCTCAGTCTTGGCTCGGCGGAACGGGGGAGTGGGGGCTCCAAGGAGGCAGGCTGCCCTGCTGGTTACTGCTGGGGTTTTCCCTGGCTGTCTTGCCGCTGCCTACTTCGGATTACTTTTTCCTGCCGTGCTGCTACCTGCCTTGGATTTGCTGCTGGTTGCTCGTACCTCTCTGCTTCTTGGACGGGGAACACAGGGGAAAGAGACTGAGTCCATCTGAAAGCCCACTGCTCGTCTGTTTCGCTGGAGAGGGACTGAAACTCACTCTGCAGCCAGCGGGCTGTGACAAGGACACTTAAGTATAACCTTTTCTCCCGGAGGAAAACCTGCTGGGTTTTGTTGTTGTTGTTTTTTTTTTTTTCCTCTTATGGTGTTGGGGAAGTGGGTTGCACAAGTCTGTTTACATATATATATATATATATATAGCAGTTATCCTTCTTGTATTAAAATTCCTTTTCTTAAATTTGATAAAGAGTGGTGTGATTATTGAGGAGGAGGCCCCTCCCCTGCTTGTGGGTAAAACATTTTGGTTTTTCCCCTCAAACCGAGACACACCTTTTCCCAGGGAGAAATCTTCGCTGGCCTGAAATTCTGGGATGAGAAACGGCACATTCCCGGATTTGCAAGTGGCACGCGCCGCAGAACTTTGCGCCTAGGCAAAAGGTGGCAGCCTTGGGCTCTCAGGTGCCAAAGATGGGGCCCCGTTAACACTAGAAAAATAACACTTGCTTTCTGTCCTGACACCTTTTCCCAGGGAGGAATCTTTGTCCGTCTGGAAATCTGGGTTCAAAAATGGCACTGCCCCAAACCCGCACAAGGTACGCACCGTCGAGCTTTGCGCCCAGGGAAAAGGAGGCAACCTCTGGCTCTCAGCTGCCAATGATGGTGCCCCATTACCCCTACAAAAGGCACAATGGCTTTCTGTCCTGGCACCTTTTCCCAGGGAGGAATCTTCATCGGTTTGGAATTCTGGTCTGAGAATCGGCACTTTCCTGGACCAGCACGTGGAACGCTCCGTCGAGCTTTGCGCCCAGGGAAAAGGTGGCAGCCTTGGGCTCTCAGGTGTCAATTTTGGGGCCCCATTAACCCTAGAAAAGGCACAATTGCTTTCTGTCCTGGCACCTTTTCCCTGGGAGAAATCATCAGCCTCGAATTCTGGGATGAGAAACGGCACATTCCTGGACTCGCTAGTGGCACGCACCGTCGAGCTTTGCGCTCAGGGAAAAGGTTGCATCCTTTAGCTCTCAGGTGTCAATGATGGAGCCCCACTAACCCTAGAAAAGGAGCAATCGCTTTCTGTCCTGACACCTTTTCCCAGGGAGGAATCTTCATCGGTCTGGAATTCTGGAATGAGAAACGGCAATTTCCCGGACCCTCACGTAGCACGCATGGTCGAGCTTTGGGCCCAGGGTATAGGAGGCAACCTTTGGCTCTCAGGTGCCAGTGATGGAGCCCGATTAACCCTACAAATGGAACAATCGCTTTCTTTCCTGGGAGACTCTTCCCTGTGAGGAGTCTTTATTCGTCTGGGATTCAGGGCTGAAAAACGGCACTTTCCCGGACAAGAAAGTGGCACGTGCCGTTGATGTTTGCGCCCACGGAAAAGGTGGCAGCCTTGAACTCTCAGGTGCCAATGATGGGGCACCATTGACCCTAGAAAAGGACAATTCGATTTCTGACCTGGCACCTTTTCCCTGGGAGGTGTCTTTGTCCGTCTGGAATTCTGGGCTGAAAAATGGCACTTCCCCGGACCCGCAAGTGGCACGCGCCGTCGACATTTGTGCCCAGGCAAAAGGTGGCAGCCTTGGGCTCTCAGGTGCCAATGATGGGGCCCCATTAACACTAGAAAAATAATATTTGCTTTCTGTCCTGGCACCTTTTCCCAGGGAGGAATCTTCGTCCGTCTGGAAATCAGGGTTCAAAAATGGCACTGCCCCAAACCCGCACAAGGTACACACCGTTGAGCTTTGCGCCCAGGGAAAAGGGGGCAACCTTGGGCTCTCAGGTGCCAATGATGGTGCCCCATTACCCCTACAAAAGGCACAATGGCTTTCTGTCCTGGCACCTTTTCCCAGGGAGGAATCTTCATCGGTTTGGAATTCTGGTCTGAGAATCGGCACTTTCCTGGACCCGCAAGTGGAACGCACCATCGAGCTTTGCATCCAGGGAAAACGTGGCAGTCTTGGGCTCTCAGGTGCCAATGATGGGGCCCCATTACCTTTACAAAAAACACAATGGCTTTCTGTCCTGACGCCTTCTCCCTGGGAGGAGTCTTCATTGGTCTGGAATTCTGGGCTGTAAAATGGCACGTTCTGGGACCAGCACGTGGCACGCACTGTCGTGCTTTGCGCCCAGGGAAAAGGAGGCAAACTCTGGCTCTCAGATGCCAATGACGGGCCCCCATTAACACTAGAAATGGAACAATCGCTTTCTGTCTTGGGAGCCCTTTCCCTGGGAGGAGTCGTCAGCCGTCTGGAATCCTGGGCTGAACAAAGCACTTTCTCTGACATGCACGTGGCAGGCACCATCAAGCTCTGCGCCCAGGGAAAAGGTGGCAGCCGTGGGCTCTCAGGTGCCAATGATGGGATCCCCGTTAACACTAGATAAATAACACTTGCTTTATGTCCTGGCACCTATTCCCAGGGAGGAATCTTCGTCCGTCTGGAAATCTGGGTTCAAAAATGGCACTGCCCCAAACCCACACAAGGTACACACCGTCGAGCTTTGTGCCCAGGGAAAAGGGGGCAGCCTTGGGCTCTCAGGTGCCAATGATGGGGCCCCATTACCCCTACAAAAGGCACAATGGCTTTCTGTCCTGGCACCTTTTTCCAGAGAGGAATCGACTTCCATCTGGAATTCTGGGCTGAAAAACGGCCCTTTCCCGGACCCGCACAGGGTATGCACCATCGAGCTTTGCACCCAGGGAAAAGGTGGCAGTCTTGGGCTCTCAGGTGTCAATGATGGGGCCCAATTAGCATTACAAAATACACAACGGCTTTGTCTCCTGGTACCTTTTCCCTCTGAGGAATCTTCATAGGTCTGGAATTCTGGGCTGAAAAATGGCACTTTCCGGGACCCGCAAGTGGAACGCTCCGTCGAGCTTTGCGCCCAGGGAAAAGGTTGCAGCCTTGGGCTCTCAGGTGTCAATTTTGGGGCCCCATTAACCCTAGAAAAGGCACAATTGCTTTCTGTCCTGGCACCTTTTCCCTGGGAGAAATCTTCATCGGCCTCGAATTCTGGGATGAGAAACAGCACATTCCTGGACCCGCAAGTGGCACGCATCGTTGAGCTTCGCGCTCAGGGAAAAGGTTGCAGCCTTGGACTCTCAGGTGTCAATGATGGAGCCCCATTAACCCTAGAAAAGGAACAATCGCTTTCTCTCCTGACACCTTTTCCCAGGGAGGAATCTTCATCGGTCTGGAATTCTGGAATGAGAAACGGCAATTTCCCGGACCCTCACGTAGCACGCATGGTCGAGCTTTGCGCCCAGGGTATAGGAGGCAACCTTGGGCTCTCAGGTGCCAATGATGGGGCCCGATTAACCCTAGAAATGGAACAATCGCTTTCTGTCCTGGGAGCCTCTTCCCTGTGAGGAGTCTTCATCCGTCTGGAATTCAGGGCTGAAAAACGGCACTTTCCCGGACAAGAAAGTGGTACGCGCCGTTGATGTTTGCGCCCACGGAAAAGGTGGCAGCCTTGAACTCTGAGGTGCCAATGATGGGGCACCATTGACCCTAGAAAAGGACAATTCGATTTCTGACCTGGCACCTTTTCCCTGGGAGGTGTCTTCGTCCGTCTGGAATTCTGGGCTGAAAAATGGCACTTCCCCAGACCCGCAAGTGGCATGTGCCGTCGACATTTGTGCCCAGGCAAAAGGTGGCAGCCTTTTGCTCTCAGGTGCCAATGATGGGGCCCCGTTAACACTTGCTTTCTGTCCTGGCACCTTTTCCCAGGGAGGAATCTTCGTCCGTCTGGAAATCTGGGTTCAAAAATGGCACTGCCCCAAACCCGCACAAGGTACACACCGTCGAGCTTTGCACCCAGGGAAAAGGGGGCAGCCTTGAGCTCTCAGCTGCCAATGATGGTGCCCCATTACCCCTACAAAAGGCACAATGGCTTTCTGTCCTGGCACGTTTTCCCAGGGAGGAATCTTCATCGGTTTGGAATTCTGGTCTGAGAATCGGCACTTTCCTGGACCCGCAAGTGGAACGCACCATCGAGCTTTGCGTCCAGGGAAAACGTGGCAGTCTTGGGCTCTCAGGTGCCAATGATGGGGCCCCATTACCTTTACAAAAAGCACAATGGCTTTCTGTCCTGGCACCTTTTCCCTGGGAGGAGTCTTCATTGGTCTGGAATTCTGGGCTGTAAAATGGCACTTTCTGGGAACAGCACATGGCACGCACTGTTGTGCTTTGCGCCCAGGGAAAAGGAGGCAACCTCTGGCTCTCAGATGCCAATGACGGGCCCCCATTAACACTAGAAATGGAACAATCGCTTTCTGTCCTGGGAGCCCTTTCCCTGGGAGGAGTCGTCAGCCGTCTGGAATCCTGGGCTGAACAAAGCACTTTCTCTGACCTGCACATGGCACGCACCATCAAGCTTAGCGCCCACGGAAAAGGTGGCAGCCTTGGGCTCTCAGGTGCCAACGACGGGTCCCCGTTAACACTAGATAAATAACAGTCGCTTTCTGTCCTGGCACCTTTTCCCAGGGAGGAATTTTCGTCCGTCTGGAATTCTGGGCTGAAAAACGGCACTTCCCCGGACCTGCAAGTGGAACGCACCATCGAGCTTTGTGCCCAGGCAAAAGGTGGCAGCCTTGGGCTCTCAGGTGCCAATGATGGGGCTTCATTACCCGTAGACAAGAACAATCGCTTTCTGACCTGGGAGCCTTTTCCCTGGGAGTAGACATCATCCGTCTGGAATCCTGGGCTGAACAAAGGTCTTTCTCTGACCTGCACGTGGCAGGCACCATCTAGCTTTCCGCCCAGGGTAGAGGTGGCAGCCTTGGGCTCTCAGGTGCCAATGATGGGTCCCCGTTAACACTAGATAAATAACACTTGATTTCTGTCCTGGCACCTTTTCCCTGGGAGGAATCTTCATGGGTCTGGAATTCTGGGCTGAAAATGCCTCTTTCCCTTACCCGCATGTGGCACGCACCGTCGAGCTTTGCGCCCAGGCAAAAGGTGGCAGCCCTGGGCTCTCAGCTGCCAATTTTGGGGCCCCATTAACACTAGAAAAGGCACAATGGCTTTCTGTCCTGGCACCTTTTCCCAGGGAGAAATCTTCGTTGGCCTGGAATTCTGGGATGAGAAACAGCACATTCCCGGACCCGCAAGTGGTATGCACCGTCGAGCTTTGCACCCAGGGAAAAGGTGGCAGCCTTGGGCTCTCAGGTGCCAGTGATGGGGCCCAATTAGCATTACAAAATACACAATGGCTTTGTCTCCTGGTACCTTTTCCCTCTGAGGAATCTTCATAGGTCTGGAATTCTGGGCTGAAAAATGGCACTTTCCCGGACTTGCAAGTGGCACGCACCGTCGAGCTTTGCGCTCAGGGAAAAGGTTGCAGCCTTCGGCTCTCAGGTGCCAAAGATGGGTCCCCATTACTACTAGAAAAGGAACAATCGCTTTCTGTCCTGACACCTTTTCCCAGAGAGGAATCTTCATCGGTCTGGAATTCTGGAATGAGAAACGGCAATTTCCCCGACCCTCACGTAGCACGCATGGTCGAGCTTTGCGCCCAGGGTATAGGAGGCAACCTTGGGCTCTCAGGTGTCAATGATGGAGCCTGATTAACCCTAGAAATGGATCATTCGCTTTCTGTTCTGGGAGCCTCTTCCCTGTGAGGAGTCTTCATCCGTCTGGAATTGAGGGCTGAAAAACGGCACTTTCCCGGACAAGAAAGTGGCACGCGCCGTTGATGTTTGCGCCCACGGAAAAGGTGGCAGCCTTGAACTCTGAGGTGCCAATGATGGGGCACCATTGACCCTAGAAAAGGACAATTCGATTTCTGACCTGGCACCTTTTCCCTGGGAGGTGTCTTCGTCCGTCTGAGTTCTGGGCTGAAAAATGGCACTTCCCCGGACCCGCAAGTGGCACGCGCCGGCGACATTTGTGCCCAGGCAAAAGATGGCAGCCTTGGGCTCTCAGGTGCCAACGATTGGTCCCCGTTAACACTAGATAAATAACAGTCGCTTTCTGTCCTGGCACCTTTTCCCAGGGAGGAATTTTCGTCCGTCTGGAGTTCTGGGCTGAAAAACGGCACTTCCCCAGACCTGAAAGTGGAATGCACCGTCGAGCTTTGTACCCAGGCAAAAGGTGGGAGCCTTGGGCTCTCAGGTGCCAATGATGGGGCCCCATTACCCTGAGAAAAAGAACAATCGCTTTCTGTCCTGGCACCTTTTCCCTGGGAGGAATCTTCATTGGTCTGGAATTCTGGGCTGAAAACGGCTCTTTCCCTTACCCGCATGTGGCACTGGGAAAAGGTGCCAGGACAGAAAGCAATTGTGCCTTTTGTAGGGGTAATGGGGCACCATCATTGGCACCTGAGAGCCCAAGGCTGCCACCTTTTCCCTGGGCGCAAAGCTCAATGGAGCGCACCTTGTGCGGGTTTGGGGCAGTGCCATTTTGGAACCCAGATTTCCAGACGGACGAAGATTCCTCCCTGGGAAAAGGTGCCAGGACAGAAAGCAAGTGTTATTTTTCTAGTGTTAACGGGGCCCCATCATTGGCACCTGAGAGCCCAAGGCTGCCACCTTTTGCCTGGGCGCAAATGTCGACGGCGCGTGCCACTTGCGGGTCCGGGGAAGTGCCATTTTTCAGCCGAGAATTCCAGACGGACAAAGACACCTCCCAGGGAAAAGGTGCCAGGTCAGAAATCGAATTGTCCTTTTCTAGGGTCAATGGTGTCCCATCATTGGCACCTCAGAGTTCAAGGCTGCCACCTTTTCCGTGGGCGCAAACATCAACGGCGCGTACCACTTTCTTGTCTGGGAAAGTGCCGTTTTTCAGCCCTCAATTCCAGACGGATGAAGACTCCTCACAGGGAAGAGGCTCCCAGGACGGAAAGCGATTGTTCCATTTCTAGGGTTAATCGGGCTCCATCATTGGTACCTGAGAGCCCAAGGTTGCCTCCTATACCCTGGGCGCAAAGCTCGACCATGCGTGCTACGTGAGGGTCGGGGAAATTGCCGTTTCTCATTCCAGAATTCCAGACCGATGAAGATTCCTCCCTGGGAAAAGGTGTCAGGACAGAAAGCGATTGTTCCTTTTCTAGGGTTAATGGGGCTCCATCATTGACACCTGAGAGCCCAAGGCTGCAACCTTTTCCCTGAGCGCAAAGCTCGACGGTGCGTGCCACTTGCGGGTCCAGGAAAGTGCTGTTTCTCATCCCAGAATTCGAGGCCGATGAAGATTTCTCCCAGGGAAAAGGTGCCAGGACAGAAAGCAATTGTGCCTTTTCTAGGGTTAATGGGGCCCCAAAATTGACACCTGAGAACCCAAGGCTGCCACCTTTTCCCTGGGCGCATAGCTCGACGGAGCGTTCCGCGTGTGGGTCCGGGAAAGTGTCATTTTTCAGCCCAGAATTCCAGACCTATGAAGATTCCTCAGAGGGAAAAGGTACCAGGAGACAAAGCCATTGTGTATTTTGTAATGCTAATTGGGCCCCATCATTGGCACCTGAGAGCCCAAGGCTGCCACCTTTTCCCTGGGTGCAAAGCTCGACGGTGCATACCCTGTGTGGGTCTGTGAAAGGGCCGTTTTTCAGCCCAGAATTCCAGACGGAAGTCGATTCCTCTCTGGGAAAAGGTGTCAGGACAGAAAGCCCCTGTGCCTTTTCTAGGGTTAATGGGGCCCCATCTTTGGCACCTGAGAGCCCAAGGCTGCCACCTTTTCCCTGGGCGCAAATGTCGACGGCGCGTGCCACTTGCAAGTCCGGGAATGTGCCGTTTCTCATTCCAGAATTCCAGGCCAGCGAAGATTTCTCCCTGGGAAAAGGTGCCAGGACAGAAAGCGATTGTGCCTTTTCTAGGGTTAATGGTGCCCCAAAATTAGCAGCTGAGAGCCTAGGACTGCCACCTTTTGCCTGGGCGCAAAGCTCGACGGTGCGTGCCACATGCGGGTAAGGGAAAGAGCCATTTTCAGCCCAGAGTTCCAGACCAATGAAGATTCCTCCCAGGGAAAAGGTGCCAGGACAGAAAGCAAGTGTTATTTATCTAGTGTTAACGGGGACCCATCATTGGCACCTGAGAGCCCAAGGCTGCCACCTCTACCCTGGGCGGAAAGCTAGATGGTGCCTGCCACGTGCAGGTCAGAGAAAGACCTTTGTTCAGCCCAGGATTCCAGACGGATGATGTCTCCTCCCAGGGAAAAGGCTCCCAGGACAGAAAGCGATTGTTCCATTTCTACTGTTAATGGGGGCCCGTCATTGGCATCTGAGAGCCAGAGGTTGCCTCCTTTTCCCTGAACGCAAAGCTCGATGGTGCGTTCCACTTGCGGGTCCAGGAAAGTTCTGATTCTCAGACCAGAATTCCAAACCGATGAAGATTCCTCCCTGGGAAAAGGTGCCAGGACAGAAAGCCATTGTGCCTTTTGTAGGGGTAATGGGGCCCCATCATTGGCACCTGAGAGCCCAAGGCTGCAACCTTTTCCCTGGGCACAAAGCTCGACGGTGTGTACCTTGTGCGGGTTTGGGGCAGTGCCATTTTTAAACCCTGATTTCCAGACGGACGAAGATTCCTCCCTGGGAAAAGGTGCCAGGACAGAAAGCAAGTGTTATTTTTCTAGTGTTAACGGGGCCCCATCATTGGCACCTGAGAGCCCAAGGCTGCCACCTTTTGCCTGGGCGCAAAGCTAGATGGTGCCTGCCACGTGCAGGTCAGAGAAAGTGCTTTGTTCAGCCCAGGATTCCAGACGGATGACGACTCCTCCCAGGGAAAGGGCTCCCAGGACAGAAAGCGATTGTTCCATTTCTAGTGTTAATGGGGGCCCGTCATTGGCATCTGAGAGCCAGAGGTTGCCTCCTTTTCCCTGGGCGCAAAGCACGACAGTGCGTGCCACGTGCTGGTCCCAGAAAGTGCCATTTTACAGCCCAGAATTCCATACCGATGAAGACTCCTCCCAGGGAAAAGGTGCCAGGACAGAAAGCCATTGTGCTTTTTGTAAAGGTAATGGGGCCCCATCATTGGCACCTGAGAGCCCAAGGCTGCAACCTTTTCCCTGGGCACAAAGCTCGACGGTGTGTACCTTGTGCGGGTTTGGGGCAGTGCCATTTTTAAACCCAGATTTCCAGACGGACGAAGATTCCTCCCTGGGAAAAGGTGCCAGGACAGAAAGCAAGTGTTATTTTTCTAGTGTTAACGGGGCCCCATCATTGGCACCTGAGAGCCCAAGGCTGCCACCTTTTGCCTGGGCGCAAATGTCGACGGCGCGTGCCACTTGCGGGTCCGGGGAAGTGCCATTTTTCAGCCCAGAATTCCAGACGGACGAAGACACCTCCCAGGGAAAAGGTGCCAGGTCAGAAATCGAATTGTCCTTTTCTAGGGTCAATGGTGTCCCATCATTGGCACCTCAGAGTTCAAGGCTGCCACCTTTTCCGTGGGCGCAAACATCAACGGCGCGTACCACTTTCTTGTCCGGGAAAGTGCCGTTTTTCAGCCCTCAATTCCAGACGGATGAAGACTCCTCACAGGGAAGAGGCTCCCAGGACGGAAAGCGATTGTTCCATTTCTAGGGTTAATCGGGCTCCATCATTGGTACCTGAGAGCCCAAGGTTGCCTCCTATACCCTGGGCGCAAAGCTCGACCATGCGTGCTACGTGAGGGTCGGGGAAATTGCCGTTTCTCATTCCAGAATTCCAGACCGATGAAGATTCCTCCCTGGGAAAAGGTGTCAGGACAGAAAGCGATTGTTCCTTTTCTAGGGTTAATGGGGCTCCATCATTGACACCTGAGAGCCCAAGGCTGCAACCTTTTCCCTGAGCGCAAAGCTCGACGGTGCATGCCACTTGCGGGTCCAGGAATGTGCTGTTTCTCATGCCAGAATTCGAGGCCGATGAAGATTTCTCCCAGGGAAAAGGTGCCAGGACAGAAAGCAATTGTGCCTTTTCTAGGGTTAATGGGGCCCCAAAATTGACACCTGAGAACCCAAGGCTGCCACCTTTTCCCTGGGCGCATAGCTCGACGGAGCGTTCCACGTGCGGGTCCGGGAAAGTGCCATTTTTCAGCCCAGAATTCCAGACCTATGAAGATTCCTCAGAGGAAAAATGTACCAGGAGACAAAGCCATTGTGTATTTTGTAATGCTAATTGGGCCCCATCATTGGCACCTGAGAGCCCAAGGCTGCCACCTTTTCCCTGGGTGCAAAGCTCGACGGTGCATACCCTGTGTGGGTCTGTGAAAGGGCCGTTTTTCAGCCCAGAATTCCAGACGGAAGTCGATTCCTCTCTGGGAAAAGGTGTCAGGACAGAAAGCCCCTGTGCCTTTTCTAAGGGTAATGGGGCCCCATCTTTGGCACCTGAGAGCCCAAGGCTGCCACCTTTTCCCTGGGCGCAAATGTCGACGGCGCGTGCCACTTGCAAGTCTGGGAATGTGCCGTTTCTCATCCCAGAATTCCAGGCCAGCGAAGATTTCTCCCTGGGAAAAGGTGCCAGGACAGAAAGCGATTGTGCCTTTTCTAGGGTTAATGGTGCCCCAAAATTAGCAGCTGAGAGCCTAGGACTGCCACCTTTTGCCGGGGCGCAAAGCTCGACGGTGCGTGCCACAGGCGGGTAAGGGAAAGAGCCATTTTCAGCCCAGAGTTCCAGACCAATGAAGATTCCTCCCAGGGAAAAGGTGCCAGGACAGAAAGCAAGTGTTATTTATCTAGTGTTAACGGGGACCCATCATTGGCACCTGAGAGCCCAAGGCTGCCACCTCTACCCTGGGCGGAAAGCTAGATGGTGCCTGCCACGTGCAGGTCAGAGAAAGACCTTTGTTCAGCCCAGGATTCCAGACGGATGATGTCTCCTCCCAGGGAAAAGGCTCCCAGGACAGAAAGCGATTGTTCCATTTCTACAGTTAATGGGGGCCCGTCATTGGCATCTGAGAGCCAGAGGTTGCCTCCTTTTCCCTGGGCGCAAAGCACGACAGTGCGTGCACGTGCTGGTCTCAGAAAGTGCCATTTTACAGCCCATAATTCCAGACCAATGAAGACTCCTCCCAGGGTAAAGGTGCCAGGACAGAAAGCCATTGTGCTTTTGGTAAAGGTAATGGGGCCCCATCATTGGCACCTGAGAGCCCAAGACTGCCACCTTTTCCCTGAACGCAAAGCTCGATGGTGCGTTCCACTTGCGGGTCCAGGAAAGTTCTGATTCTCAGACCAGAATTCCAAACCGATGAAGATTCCTCCCTGGGAAAAGGTGCCAGGACAGAAAGCCATTGTGCCTTTCCTAGGGTTAATGGGGCCCCATCATTGGCACCTGAGAGCCCAAGGCTGCAACCTTTTCCCTGGGCACAAAGCTCGACGGTGTGTACCTTGTGCGGGTTTGGGGCAGTGCCATTTTTAAACCCAGATTTCCAGACGGACGAAGATTTCTCCCTGGGAAAAGGTGACAGGACAGAAAGCAAGTGTTATTTTTCTAGTGTTAACGGGGCCCCATCATTGGCACCTGAGAGCCCAAGGCTGCCACCTTTTGCCTGGGCGCAAAGCTAGATGGTGCCTGCCACGTGCAGGTCAGAGAAAGTGCTTTGTTCAGCCCAGGATTCCAGACGGATGACGACTCCTCCCAGGGAAAGGGCTCCCAGGACAGAAAGCGATTGTTCCATTTCTAGTGTTAATGGGGGCCCGTCATTGGCATCTGAGAGCCAGAGGTTGCCTCCTTTTCCCTGGGCGCAAAGCACGACAGTGCGTGCCACGTGCTGGTCCCAGAAAGTGCCATTTTACAGCCCAGAATTCCATACCGATGAAGACTCCTCCCAGGGAAAAAGTGCCAGGACAGAAAGCCATTGTGCTTTTTGTAAAGGTAATGGGGCCCCATCATTGGCACCTGAGAGCCCAAGGCTGCCACCTTTTCCCTGGGCGCAAAGCTCGACGGTGTGTACCTTGTGCGGGTTTGGGGCAGTGCCATTTTTGAACCCAGATTTCCAGACGGACAAAGATTCCTCCCTGGGAAAAGGTGCCAGGACAGAAAGCAAGTGTTATGTTTCTAGTGTTAACGGGGCCCCATCATTGGCACCTGAGAGCCCAAGGCTGCCACCTTTTCCCTGGGCGCAAAGCTCGACGGTGTGTACCTTGTGCGGGTTTGGGGCAGTGCCATTTTTGAACCCAGATTTCCAGACGGACGAAGATTCCTCCCTGGGAAAAGGTGCCAGGACAGAAAGCAAGTGTTATTTTTCTAGTGTTAACGAGGACACATCATTGGCACCTGAGAGCCCAAGGCTGCCACCTTTTGCCTGGGCGCAAATGTCGACGGCGCGTGCCACTTGCGGGTCCGGGGAAGTGCCATTTTTCAGCCCAGAATTCCAGACGGACGAAGATACCTCCCAGGGAAAAGGTGCCAGGTCAGAAACCGAATTGTCCTTTTCTAGGGTCAATGGTGCCCCATCATTGGCACCTGAGAGTTCAAGGCTGCCACCTTTTCCGTGGGCGCAAACATCAACGGCGCGTACCACTTTCTTGTCTGGGAAAGTGCCATTTTTCAGCCCTCAATTCCAGACGGATGAAGACTCTTCCCAGGGAAGAGGCTCCCAGGACAGAAAGCGATTGTTCCATTTCTAGGGTTAATCCGGCCCCATCATTGGCACCTGAGAGCCCAAGGTTGCCTCCTATACCCTGGGTGCAAAGCTCGACCATGCGTGCTACGTGAGGGTCCGGGAAATTGCCGTTTCTCGTTCCAGAATTCCAGACCGATGAAGATTCCTCCCTGGGAAAAGGTGTCAGGACAGGAATGGATTTCTCCTTTTCTAGGAGTATTGGGGACACATCATTGGCACCTGAGATCCCAAGGCTGCAACCTTTTCCCTGAGCGCAAAGCTCGACAGTGTGTGCCACTTGCGGGTCCAGGAATGTGCTGTTTCTCATGCCAGAATTCGAGGCCGATGAAGATTTCTCCCAGGGAAAAGGTGCCAGGACAGAAAGCAATTGTGCCTTTTCTAGGGTTAATGGGGCCCAAAAATTGACACCTGAGAGCCCAAGGCTGCCACCTTTTGCCTGGGCGCAAAGCTCGACGGAGCGTTCCACGTGCGGGTCCGGGAAAGTGCCATTTTTCAGCCCAGAATTCCAGACCTATGAAGATTCCTCAGAGGGAAAAGGTACCAGGAGACAAAGCCATTGTGTATTTTGTAATGCTAATTGGGCCCCATCATTGGCACCTGAGAGCCCAAGGCTGCCACCTTTTCCCTGGGTGCAAAGCTCGACGGTGCATACCCTGTGCGGGTCCGGGAAAGGGCCGATTTTCAGCCCAGAATTCCAGACGGAAGTCGATTCCTCTCTGGGAAAAGGTGTCAGAACAGAAAGCCATTGTGCCTTTTCTAGGGGTAATGGGGCCCCATCTTTTGCAGCTGAGAGCCCAAGGCTGCCACCTTTTCCCTGGGTGCAAACGTCGACGGTGCGTGCCACATGCGTGTAAGGGAAAGAGCCGTTTTCAGCCCAGAATTCCAGACCAATGAAGATTCCTCCCTGGGAAAAGGTGCCAGGACAGAAAGCCATTGTTCTTTTTCTAGGGGTAATGGGGCCCCATCATTGGCACCTGAGAGCCCAAGGCTGCCACCTTTTGCCTGGGCACAAAGCTCGATGGTGCGTTCCACTTGCAGGTCCGGGGAAGTGCCGTTTTTCAGTCCAGAATTCCAGACGGACGAAAATTCCTCCCTGGGAAAAGGTGCCAGGACAGAAAGCGATTGTTATTTATCTAGTGTTAACGAGGACCCATCATTGGCACCTGAGAGCCCAAGGCTGTCACCTCTTCCCTGGGCGCAAAGCTAGATGGTGCCTGCCACGTGCAGGTCAGAGAAAGTGCTTTGTTCAGCCCAGGATTCCAGACGGATGACGACTCCTCCCAGGGAAAGGGCTCCCAGGACAGAAAGCGATTGTTCCATTTCTGGTGTTCATGGGGGCCCGTCATTGGCATCTGAGAGCCAGAGGTTGCCTCCTTTTCCCTGGGCGCAAAGCACGTCGGTGCGTGCCACGTGCTGTTCCCAGAAAGTGCCATTTTACAGCCCAGAATTCCAGACCAATGAAGACTCCTCCCAGGGAAAAGGTGCCAGGACAGAAAGCCATTGTGCTTTTTGTAAAGGTAATAGGGTCCCATCATTGGCACCTGAGAACCCAAGACTGCCACCTTTTCCCTGGACGCAAAGCTCGATGGTGCGTTCCACTTGCGGGTCCAGGAAAGTGCCGATTCTCAGACCAGAATTCCAAACCGATGAAGATTCCTCCCTGGGAAAAGGTGCCAGGACAGAAAGCCATTGTGCCTTTTGTAGGGGTAATGGGGCCCCATCATTGGCACCTGAAAGCCCAAGGCTGCCCCCTTTTTCCTGGGCGCAAAGCTCGACGGTGTGTACCTTGTGCGGGTTTGGGGCAGTGCCATTTTTGAACCCTGATTTCCAGACGGACGGAGATTCCTCCCTGGGAAAAGGTGCCAGGACAGAAAGCAAGTGTTATTTTTCTAGTGTTAACGGGGCCCCATCATTGGCACCTGAGAGCCCAAGGCTGCCACCTTTTGCCTGGGCGCAAATGTCGACGGCGCGTGCCACTTGCGGGTCCGGGGAAGTGCCATTTTTCAGCCCAGAATTCCAGACGGACGAAGACACCTCCCAGGGAAAGGGTGCCAGGTCAGAAATCGAATTGTCCTTTTCTAGGGTCAATGGTGTCCCATCATTGGCACCTGAGAGTTCAAGGCTGCCACCTTTTCCGTGGGCGCAAACATCAACGGCGCGTACCACTTTCTTGTCCGGGAAAGTGCCGTTTTTCAGCCCTCAATTCCAGACGGATGAAGACTCCTCACAGGGAAGAGGCTCCCAGGAAAGAAAGCGATTGTTCCATTTCTAGGGTTAATCGGGCCCCATCATTGGCACCTGAGAGCCCAAGGTTGCCTCCTATACCCTGGGCGCAAAGCTCGACCATGCGTGCTACGTGAGGGTCCGGGAAATTGCCGTTTCTCATTCCAGAATTCCAGACCGATGAAGATTCCTCCCTGGGAAAAGGTGTCAGGACAGAAAGCGATTGCTCCTTTTCTAGGGTTAATGGGGCTCCATCAATGACACCTGAGAGCTAAAGGATGCAACCTTTTCCCTGAGCGCAAAGCTCGACGGTGCGTGCCACTTGCGGGTCCAGGAATGTGCTGTTTCTCATCCCAGAATTCGAGGCCGATGAAGATTTCTCCCAGGGAAAAGGTGCCAGGACAGAAAGCAATTGTGCCTTTTCTAGGGTTAATGGGGCCCCAAAATTGACACCTGGGAGCCCAAGGCTGCCACCTTTTGCCTGGGCGCAAAGCTCGACGGAGCGTTCCACGTGCGGGTCCGGGAAAGTGCCATTTTTCAGCCCAGAATTCCAGACCTATGAAGATTCCTCAGAGGGAAAAGGTACCAGGAGACAAAGCCATTGTGTATTTTGTAATGCTAATTGGGCCCCATCATTGGCACCTGAGAGCCCAAGGCTGCCACCTTTTCCCTGGGTGCAAAGCTCGACGGTGCATACCCTGTGCGGGTCCGGGAAAGCGCCGTTTTTCAGTCCAGAATTCCAGACAGAAGTCGGTTCCTCTCTGGGAAAAGGTGTCAGGACAGAAAGGCATTGTGCCTTTTCAAGGGGTAATGGGGCCCCATCTTTGGCACCTGAGAGCCCAAGGCTGCCACCTTTTCCCTGGGCGCAAATGTCGATGGCACGTGCCACTTGCAAGTCCGGGAATGTGTTGTTTCTCATCCCAGAATTCAAGGCCAGCGAAGATTTCTCCCTTCGGAAAAGGTGACAGGACAGAAAGCCATTGTGCCTTTCCTAGGGTTAATGGGGCCCAAAAATTGGCAGCTGAGAGCCCAGGGCTGCCACCTTTTCCCTGGGCGCAAAGCTCGACGGTGCGTGCCACATGCGGGTAAGGGAAAGAGCCGTTTTCAGCCCAGAATTCCAGACCTATGAAGATTCCTCAGAGGGAAAAGGTGCCAGGACAGAAAGCGATTGTTATTTATCTAGTGTTAACGAGGACCCATCATTGGCACCTGAGAGCCCAAGGCTGTCACCTCTTCCCTGGGCGCAAAGCTAGATGGTGCCTGCCACGTGCAGGTCAGAGAAAGTGCTTTGTTCAGCCCAGGATTCCAGATGGATGACGACTCCTCCCAGGGAAAGGGCTCCCAGGACAGAAAGCGATTGTTCCATTTCTAGTGTTAATGGGGGCCCGTCATTGGTATCTGCGAGCCAGAGGTTGCCTCCTTTTCCCTGGGCGCAAAGCACGTCGGTGCATGCCACGTGCTGGTCCCAGAAAGTGCCATTTTACGGCCCAGAATTCCAGACCAATGAAGACTCCTCCCAGGGTAAAGGTGCCAGGACAGAAAGCCATTGTGCTTTTTGTAAAAGTAATGGGGTCCCATCATTGGCACCTGAGAGCCCAAGGTTGCCTCCTATACCCTGGGCACTAAGCTCGACCATGCGTGCTACGTGAGGGTCCGGGAAATTGCCGTTTCTCATTCCAGAATTCCAGACCGATGAAGATTCCTCCCTGGGAAAAGGTGTCAGGACAGAAAGCGATTGTTCCTTTTCTAGGGTTAATGGGGCTCCATCATTGACACCTGAGAGCCCAAGGCTGCAACCTTTTCCCTGAGCGCAAAGCTCGACGGTGCGTGCCACTTGCGGGTCCAGGAATGTGCTGTTTCTCATGCCAGAATTCGAGGCCGATGAAGATTTCTCCCTGGGAAAAGGTGCCAGGACAGAAAGCAATTGTGCCTTTTCTAGGGTTAACGGGGCCCCAAAATTGACACCTGAGAGCCCAAGGTTGCCAGCTTTTCCCTGGGCGCAAAGATCGACGGAGCGTTCCACGTGCGGGTCCGGGAAAGTGCCATTTTTCAGCCCAGAATTCCAGACCTATGAAGATTCCTCAGAGGGAAAAGGTACCAGGAGACAAAGCCATTGTGTATTTTGTAATGCTAATTGGGCCCCATCATTGGCACCTGAGAGCCCAAGGCTGCCACCTTTTCCCTGGGTGCAAAGCTCGACGGTGCATACCCTGTGCGGGTCCAGGAAAGGGTCGTTTTTCAGCCCAGAATTCCAGACGGAAGTCGATTCCTCTCTGGGAAAAGGTGTCAGGACAGAAAGCCATTGTGCCTTTTGTAGGGGTAATGGGGCCTCATCTTTGGCACCTGAGAGCCCAAGGCTGCCACCTTTTCCCTGGGCGCTAACGTCGACGGCGCGTGCCACTTGCAAGTCCGGGAATGTGCCGTTTCTCATGCCAGAATTCCAGGCCAGCGAAGATTTCTCCCTGGGAAAAGGTGCCAGGACAGAAAGCGATTGTGCCTTTTCTAGGGTTAATGGGGCCCAAAAATTGGCAGCTGAGAGCCCAGGGCTGCCACCTTTTCCCTGGACACAAAGCTCGACGGTGCGTGCCACATGCGTGTAAGGGAAAGAGCCGTTTTCAGCCCAGAATTCCAGACCGATGAAGATTCCTCCCAGGGAAAAGGTGCCAGGACAGAAAGCGATTGTTCTTTTTCTCAGGGTAATGGGGCCCCATCATTGGCACCTGAGAGCCCAAGGCTGCCACCTTTTGCCTGGGCACAAAGCTCGATGGTGCGTTCCACTTGCAGGTCCGGGGAAGTGCCGTTTTTCAGCCCAGAATTCCAGACGGACGAAAATTCCTCCCAGGGAAAAGGTGCCAGGACAGAAAGCAATTGTGCTTTTTCTAAGGTTAATGGGGCCCCAAAAATGTCACCTGAGAGCCCAAGGCTGCCACCTTTGCCCTGGGCGCAAAGCTCGATGGTGCGTACCTTGTGTGAGTCTGGGGAAGTACCGATTTTTGGCCCAAAATTCCAGAGGAACGAAGATTCCTCCCAGGGAAAAGCTGCCAGCAAACAGAGCCATTCTGCATTTTGTAAAGGTAATGGGGCCCCATCATTGGCACCTGAGAGTTCATGGCTGCCACCTTTTCTCTGGGCGCAAAGCTCGATGGTGATTTCCGTGTCCATTCAGGCAAAGTGCCGTTATTAAGAACAGAATTCCAGAGAAACGAAGATTCCTCTCACGGAAAAGGTGCCAGGACAGAAAACGATTGTGCTTTTTCTAGGGTTAATGGGGCCCCAAAAATGTCACCTGAGAGCCCAAGGCTGCCACCTTTGCCCTGGGCGAAAAGCTCGACGGTGCGTACCTTGTGTGAGTCTGGGGAAGTACCGATTTTCAGCCCAGAATTCCAGACGAACGAAGATTCCTCCCAGGGAAAAGGTTCCAGGACAGAATGCCATTGTTCTTTTTCTAGGGGTAATGGGGCTCCATCATTGGCACCTGAGAGCCCAAGGCTGCCACCTTTTGCCTGGGCACAAAGCTCGACGGTGCGTTCCACTTGCAGGTCCGGGGAAGTGCCGTTTTTCATCCCAGAATTCCAGACCAATGAAGATTCCTCTCACGGAAAAGGTGCCAGGACAGAAAACGATTGTTCCTTTTCTAGGGTTAATGGGGCTCCATCATTGACACCTGAGAGCCCAAGGCTGCCACCTTTTTCCTTGGCGCAAATCTGGACGGTGCTTGCCACGTGCGGGTCCGGGAAAGTGCCGTTTTTCAGCCCAGAATTCCAGAGAGATGAAGATACCTCCCAGGGAAAAAGTGCAAGGACTGAAAGCAATTGTTCCTATTCTAGGGTTAATGGCACCACACCACTGGCATGTGAGTTCCCAAGGCCGCCAACTTTTCTCTGGCCGCAAAGCTCGACCCTGTGCGCCACGTGCAGGTCAGGGAAACTGTGGTTTCACAGCCCACAATTCCAGACAGTTGAAGATACCTCCCTGGGAAAAGGTACCAGGACAGTAAGCAATTGGACCTTTTCTAGGGTGAATGGGGCCCCATCATTGGCACCTGAGAGCCCAAGGCTGCCACCTTTTCCCTGGGCAATAAGCTCGATCGTGCGTGCCACGTGCGGATCCAGGAAAGTGCTGTTTTTCAGCCCAGAATTCCAGACGGACGAAGATCCCTCCCACGGAGAAGGTGCCAGTGAAGAAAGCCATTGTTCCTTTTCTAGGGTTAATGGGGCCCCATCATTGGCACCTGAGAGCCCAAGTCTGCCACCTTTTCCCTGGGCGCAAAGCTCGACTGTGCGTGATACTTGCGGGTCCGGCAAATTGCGTTTTTCATCCCAGAATTCCAAACGAATGATGATTACTCCCTGAGATAACCTGCCAGGAAAGAACGTGAATGTTACTTTTCTAGGGTTAAAGGGGCCCCTTCATTGGCACCTGAGAGCCCAAGGCTGCCACCTTTTCCCTGGGTGCAAAGCTCGACTGTGCGTACCTTGTGCGAGTCAGGGAAAGTTCCGTTTCTCATCCCAGAATTCCAGACCAATGAAGATTCCTCCCTGGGAAAAGGTGCCAGGACAGAAAGCAATTGTGCCTTTTCTAGGGTTAATTTGGACCCATCATTGGCACCTGAGAGCCCAAGGCTACAACAATTTACCTGGGCGCAAGATCGATGGTGCGTGCCACGTGCGGGTCGGGAAAAGTTTTTTCAGCCCAGAATTCCAGACGGACCAAGATTCCTCCCAGGGAAAAGTTCCAGGAGAGAAAGTGATTGTTCCTTTTCTAAGGTTAATGGGGCCCCATCATTGGCACTGAGAGGCCAAGGCTGCCACCTTTTCCCTGGGAAATAAGCTCGACGGTGCGTATTTTTGCGGCTCCAGGAAAGTGCCGATTGTCAGCCCAGAATTCCAGACGGACGAAGATTCCTCCCAGGGAAGAGCTGTCAGGACGGAAAGCGATTGTTCCTTTTCTAGGGTTAATGGGGCCCCATCAGTGACACACGAGAGCCCAAGGCTGCCACCTTTTCCCTGGGCGCATAGCTAGACGGTGCCTACAACTTGCGGGTGTGGAAAAGTGCTGTTTTTCAGACGAGAATTCCAGACGGACGAAGATTCCTCCCAGGGAAAATGTGCCAGCACGGAAAGCGATTGTGCCTTTTCTAGGGGAAATGGGGCCCCATCATTGGCACCTGAGAGCCCATAGCTGCCACCTTTTCCCTGGGTGCAAATCTCGACAGTGCGTTCCTTCTGAGGGTCCGAAAAAGTTCCGTAACTCATCCCAGAATTCCAGACTGATTAAGATTCCTCAGAGGGAAAAGGTGCCAAGACACAAAGTCATTGTGTATTTTGTAAAGGTAATGGGGTCCCATCATTGGCAGCTGAGAGCCCAAGGCTGCCACCTTTTCCCTGGTCACAAAGCTCGATGGTGCATATTTGTGCGGGTCCAGGAAAGTGCCGATTTTCAGCCAAGAATTCCAGACGGATGGAGATTCCTCCCAGGGAAAGGCGGTCAGAATACAAAGGGATTGTGCCTTTTCTAGGGTTAATGGGGCCCCATCATTGTCACCTGACAGCTCAAGGCTGCCACCTTTTCCCTGGGCGCAAATCTCAACCGTGCGTGCCAGGTGCGGGTCAGGGAAAGTGCCATTTTTCATCCCAGAATTCCAGACGACCGATTATTCCTCCCTTGAAAAAAGTGCCAGGACAAAGAAATTGTACCTTTTCTAGGGTTAATGGGGCCCCATCATTGGAACCCGAGGGCCCAAGGCTGCCACCTTTTTCCTGGGCACAAAGCTCGAAGGTGCATGCCACTTGCGGGTCCGGGAAAATGCCATTTTTCCGCCCAGAATACCATATGGATGAAGGTGCCTCCCTGAGAAAAGCTGCAGGGACAGAAAGCGATTGGACCTTTTCTAGGGTTAATGGGGTCACATCATTGGCACCTGAGAGCCCAAGGCTGCCACCTTTTGCCTGGGCGCAAAGCTCAACGGTGCGTGCCACGTGCGGATCCAAAAAAGTGCCGTTTTTCAGCCCAGAATTCCAGACGGACAAAGATTCCTTCCATGAAAAAGGTGTAAGGACAGAAAGCCATTGTGCCTTTTCTAGGGTGAATGGGGCCCCATCATTGGCACCTGAGAGCCCAAGGCTGCCACCTTTTGCCTGGGCGCAAAGCTCGATCGTGTGTTCCACGTCTGGGTCCTGGAAAATGCTGTTTTTCAGCTCAGAATTCCAGAAGGACAAAGATTCCTCCCAGGGAAAACGTACCAGGACACAAAGGGATTGTTCCTTTTCTAGCGTTAATGGGGCACCATCATTAGCACCTGAGAGCCCAAGGCTGCTACTTTTTCCCTTAGTTCAAAGTTGGACAGTTCGTATCACTTGCGGGTTCAGGAAAGTGCCGTTTTTCAGCCCAGAATTCCAGACGGACGAAGGTTCCTCCCAGGGAAAAGCTGCCAGGACAGAAAGCCATTGTGTCTTTTCTAGGGGTAATGGGACCCCATCATTGGCACCTGAGAGCCGAAAGCAGCCTCCTTTACCCTGGGCGCGACGCTCGACGGTGCGTGCTACGTGAGGATCCAGGAAAGTGCCATTTTTTAGTCCAGAATTCCAGACCAATGAAGATTCCTCCCTGGGAAAAGGTGCCAGGACACAAAGCCATTGTGCATTCTGTATAGGTAATGGGGCCCCAATATTGGCACCTGAGAGCCCAAGACTGCCACCTTTCCCTGGACGCAAAGCTCGAAGGTGCGTTCCGCTTGCGTGTCCAGGAAAGTGCCAATTCTCAGCCCAGAATTCCAAACTGATGAACATTCCTCCCTGGGAAGAGGTGCCAGGTCAGAAAGTGATTGTGCCTTTTGTAGGGTTAATGGGGCCCTAAAATTGGCAGCTGAGAGCTGAAGGCTGCCACCTTTTCCCTGGGCGCAAAGCTCAACGGTGCGTATCTTGTGCGGGTCTGAGGAAGTACCGTTTTTCAGCCCAGAATTCCAGACGGACGAAGATTCCTCCCAGGGAAAAGCTGCCAAGACACAGAGCCATTGTGCATTTTGTAAAGGTAATGGGGCCCCATCATTGGCACCTGAGAGTTCATGGCTGCCACCTTTTCCCGCGTCCAGTGCCACTTTTAAGTCCAGAATTCCAGAGAAATGAAGATTCCTCTCACGGAAAAGGTGCAAGGACAGAAAGCGATTGTTCCTTTTCTAGGGTTAATGGGGCCCCATCATTGGCACCTGAGAGCCCAAGGATGCCACCTTTTCCCTGGGCGCAAATCTCAACCGTGTGTGTCAGGTGCAGGTCCGGGAAAGAGCCGTTTACAGCCCAATATTCCAGACTGATGAAGATTCCTCCCTGGGAAAAGGTACTAGGAAAGAAAGCTATTTCTCCTTTTCTAGGCTTAATGGGGCCCCATCATTGGCACCTGAGAGCCCAAGACTGCCAGCTTTACCCTGGTCGCAAAGCTCGACGGAGAGTGCTACATGCGGGTCTGGGAAAGTGCCATTTTTCAGCCCAGAATTGCAGACCGATGAAGATTCCTCCCAGGGAAAAGGTGCCAGGACAGAAAGCAGTTGTTCCTTTTCTAGGGGTAATGGGGCTCCATCATTGGCACGTGAGACCCCAAAGCTGCCACCTTTACCCAGGTTGCAATACTCGACGGTGCATAGTTGTGCGGGTCAGGGATAGTGCCGTTTTTTCAGCCCAGAATTCCAGACGGATGAAGATTTCTCACTGGGAAAAGATGCCAGGATAGGAAACGATTGTGCCTTTTCTAGGGTTATTGGTGCCCGATCATTGGCACCTGAGAGCCCAAGGCTGCCACCTTTATCCTGGTCGCAAAGCTCGACGGTGCGTGTCCGGTGCGGGTCCGGGAAAGTGCCGTTTTTCATCCCAGAATTCCAGACCGATGAAGATTCCTCCCAGGGAAAAGGTGTCAGGGGAGAAAACGATTGCTCCTTTTCTAGTGGTAATGGGGCCCCATCATTGACACCTGAGAGCCCAAGTCTGCCACCTTTTCCCTGGGCGCAAATCTGGACATTGCCTACCACTTTTGGGTCCGGGAATGTGCCGTTTTTCAGCCTAGAATTCCAGACACACGAAGATTCCTAACACGGAAAAGGTGTCAGGACAAAAAGGCATTCTGGGTTTTCTAGGGTTAATGGAGCCACATAATTGGCACCTGAGAGCCCAAGGCTGCCACCATTTCCCTGGGCACAAAGCTCGACCCTGCCTGCCTTGTGTGGGTCAGGGAAACTGCCGTTTCACAGCCCACAATTCCAGACAGTTGGAGATACCTCCCTGGGAAAAGGTACCAGGACAGTAAGCAATTGGACTTTTTCTAGGGTGAATGGGACCCCATCACTGGCACCTGAGAGCCCAAGGCTGACACCTTTTCCCCGGGAAATAAGCTCGACGGTGCGTATTTGTGCGGCTCCAGGAAAGTGCCGATTTTCAGCCCAGAATTCCAGGCCAATGAAGATTCCTCCCAGGGAAGAGCTGTCAGGATGGAAAGCGATTGGTCCTTTTCTAGGGTTAATGGGGCCCCATCATTGACACACGAGAGCCCAAGGCTGCCTCCTTTACCCTGGGCGCAAAGCTCGACGGTGCATACAACTTGAGGGTCCGGGAAAGTGCTGTTTTTCAGACGAGAATTCCAGACGGACGAAGATTCCTCCCAGGGAAAATGTGCCAGCACGGAAAGCGATTGTGCCTTTTCTAGGGGAAATGGGGCCCCATCATTGACACCTGAGAGCCCATAGCTGCCACCTTTTCCCTGGGTGCAAATCTCGACGGTGCGTACCTTGTGCGGGTCCGGGAATGTTCCGTAACTCATCCCAGAATTCCAGACCGATGAAGATTCCTCAGAGGGAAAAGCTGCCAAGACACAAAGCCATTGTGTATTTTGTAAAGGTAATGGGGCCCCATCATTGGCAGCTGAGAGCCCAAGGCTGCCACCTATTCCCTGGGTGCAAAGCTCGATGGTGCGTATTTGTGCGGGTCCAGGAAAGTGCCGATTTTCAACCAGAATTCCAGACGGATGGAGATTCCCCCCAGGGAAAGGCGGTCAGGATAGAAAGGGATTGTGCCTTTTCTAGGGTTATTGGGGCCCCATCATTGTCAGCTGAGAATCCCAAGGCTGCCACCTTTTCCCTGGGCGCATATCTCAACCGTGCGTGCCAGGTGCGGGTCAGGGAAAGTGCCATTTTTCATCCCAGAATTCCAGACGACCGATTATTCCTCCCTGGGAAAAAGTGCCAGGACAAAGCAATTGTATCTTTTCTAGGGTTAATGGGGCCCCATCATTGGAACCCGAGAGCCCAAGGGTTCCACCATTGTCCTGGGCGCAAAGCTAGACCGTGCATGCCACGTGCGGGTCAGGGAATGTGCCGTTTCTCAGTGCAGAATTCCAGACCGATAATGATTCCTTCCTGGGAAAACGAGCCAGGACAGAAGGGGATTGGACCTTTTCTAGGGTTAATGGGGCCCCATCATTGGAACCCGAGAGCCTAAGGCTTCCAATTTTTCCCTGGGCGCAAACTTGACCGTGCGTACCTTCTGCGGGTCAGGGAAAGTTCAGTTTCTCAGCCCAGAATTCCAGACGGACGAAGATTCCTCCCAGGGAAAAGCTGCCAGGACAGAAAGCCATTGTGTCTTTTCTAGGGGTAATGGGACCCCATCATTGGCACCTGAGAGCCGAAGGCAGCCTCCTTTACCCTGGGCGCGACGCTCGACGGTGCGTGCTACGTGAGGATCCAGGAAAGTGCCATTTTTTAGTCCAGAATTCCAGACCAATGAAGATTCCTCCCAGGGAAAAGTTTCCAGGACACAAAGCCATTGACCATTCTGTAAAGGTAATGGGGTCCCATCATTGGCACCTCAGAGCCCAAGACTGCCACTTTTTCCCTGGGCGCAAGCTTGACGGTGCGTGCCACATGCGGGTAAGGGAAAGAGCCGTTTTCAGCCCAGAATTCCAGATGGATGAAGATTCCTCCCAGGGAAAACGTGCCAGGACAGAAAGCGATTGTTCCTTTTCTAGGGGTAATGGGGCTCCATCATTGGCACATGAGAGCCCAAAGCTGCCACCTTTACCCAGGTTGCAATACTCGACGGTGCATAGTTGTGCGGGTCAGGGATAGTGCCGTTTTTTCAGCCCAGAATTCCAGACCGATGAAGATTCCTCAGAGGGAAAAGGTGCCAGGACACAAAGCCATTGTGTATTTTGTAAAGGTAATGGGGCCCCATCATTGGCACCTGAGAGCCCAAGACTGCCACCTATTCCCTGGTCGCAAAGCTCGATGGTCCAGGAAAGTGCCGATTTTCATCCCAGAATTCCAGACGGATGAAGATTACTCCCTGGGAAAAGGTGTCAGGACAGAAAGCGATTTTTACATTTCTTGGGTTAATGGGGCCCCATCATTGGCACCTGAGAGTCCAAGGCCCCCATTTTTTCCCTGGGCGTAAAGCTGGATGGTGCATGCCACATGCTCTTTTTTAAGCTCAGAATTCCAGACAGACAAAGATTCCTCCCTGGGAAAAGGTGGCAGGACAGATAGGGATTGTTCCATTTCTTGTGTTAATACGGCCCCTTCATTGACTCCTGATAGCCCAAGGCTGCCACCTTTTCCCTGGGCTCAACGCTCGACGGAGTGTGCCAGCGGCGGGTAAGGGTAGATGCTGTTTTTCAGCCCAGATTTCCAGAATGACGAAGATTCCTCATATGGAAAACGTTCCGGGACAGAAAGCGATTGTTCCAGTTCTAGGGTAAATGCGGCCCTCTCATTGCCACGTGACAGCCCAAGGCTGTCACCTTTTCCCTGGGCTCAAAGGTCAATGGAGTGTGCCAGGTGGGGGTCCGGGAAAGTGCCGTTTCTCAGCCCAGAATTCCAGATGGACGAGGATTACGGCTAGGGAAAAAAGTGCCAGGACAGAAAGTGATTGTTCCTTTTCTAGGGTTTATGGGGCCCCATCATTGGCACTTGAGAGCCTATGCTGCCACCTTTTCCCTCGGTGAGCACCCCAACGGTCCCTGTCACATGCGGGTTTTTAGAGCCAGAATTTCAGAAAAATGAACATTCTTCCCTTGGAAATCGTGCCAGGACAGAAAGCGATTCTTTTTTTTCTAGGGTTAATGCGGACCCATCTTAGGCACCTGAGAACCCAAGGCTGCCACCTTTTCCCTGGGCTCAAAGCTCGACAGTGCGGGCGAGGTGTGGGTCTGGGAAAGTTCCAGTTTTCAGCCCAGAATTGCAGAGGGCCCAAGATTCCTCCCAGGGAAAAGGTGCCAGGACAGAAAGGGATTGTGCCTTTTCTAGGAGTAATGGGGCCCCATCATTGCCACCTCAGAGCCTAAGGCAGCCACCTTTTCCCTGGGCCCAAAGCTTGACGGAGCGTGCCAAGTGCGGGTACGGGAATGTGCCGATTTTCTGCCCAGAATTCCAGATGGCCCAAGACTCCTCCCAGGGAAAAGGTGCTGGGACAGAAAACGATTCTGCCTTTTCTAAGAGTAATTGGGCCCATCATTGGCACCTGAGAGCCCAAGGCTGCTACCTTTTCCCTGGGCTCAAAGCTCAACGGAGCGTGCCAAGTGCGGGTGAGGGAAAGTGCCGTGTTTCAGCCCAGAATTCCTTACGGACGAAGATTCCTCCCAGGGAAAAGGTGCCAGGACACAAAGCAATTGTGCCTTTTCTAATGTTAATGCAGCCCCACATTTGGCACCAGGGAGTCCCAGGCTGCCACCTCTTCCATGGGCTCAAAGCTCGACGGAGCGTGTCAGTTGCGGGTCAGGGAAAGTGCCGTTTATCAGCGCAGAATTCCAGGAGGTTTAAGATTCTACCCTGGGATAAAGTTCCAAGACAGAAAGCGATTTTTCCATTTCTGGGTTTAAGGCGCCCAATCATTGGCGCCTGAGAGCCCAAGGCTGCCACCTTTTCCCTGGCCTCAAAGCTCGACGGAGTGTGCCAGGTGCGGTTCTGAGAAAGCGTAATTTTTCAGCCCAGATTTCCAGAAATACCAAGATTCCTCCCTAGGAAAAGGTGCCAAGAGAGAAAGCGTTTGTTCCTTTTCTAGGGCTAATGGGGCCTCATCATTTGACACCCGACAGCCGAAGGCTGCCACCTTTTCCCTGGGCGCATAGCCCGACGGTGGGTGTCACATGCGGTTTTTTCAGCCCAGAATTCCAGATGGACGATGATTCCTCCCTGGGAAAAGGTGCCAGGATGGAAAGCACTTTCCCAGACCCACACGTGGCAGGCTCCGTCGAGCTTTGTTCCCAGTGAAAAGGTGGCAGGCTTGGGCTGTCAGGTGCCAATGAAGGGGCCCCATTAATCCTTAGAAAAGGAACAATCGCTTTCTGTCCTGGCACATTTTCCCTTGGTGGAATCTTGGTTCGTCTGGAATTCTGGGCTGAAAAACCTGCACCTGGCACGCTCCGTCGGGCTTTGCGCCCAGGGAAAATGTTGAGGCCTTGGACTCTCAGGTGGCAATGATGGGGCCCCATTAACCCAAGAAATGTAAAAATTGCTTTCTGTCCTGGCACCTTTTCCCTGGGAGGAATCTTCGTCCGTCTGGAAATCTGGGCTGAAAAACCGCACTTTCCCTGACTCGCACTTGCCACGCTCCGTCGAGCTTTGCGCCCAGTGAAAAGGTGGCAGTCTTGGGCTCTTAGGTGCCAATGATGGGGCCCCATTAACCCTAGAAAAGGAACAATCACTTTCTGTCCTGGCACGTTTTCCCAGGGAGGAATCTTGGTTTGTCTGGAAATCTGGGCTGAAAAATTACGCTTTCCCTGACCCGCACCTGGCACGCTCCGTTGTGCTTTGAGCCCAGGGAAAAGGTGGCAGCCTTGGGCTCTCAGGTTCCAAAAGTGGGGCCCCATTAACACTAGAAGAGGAACAATCGCTTTCTGTCCTAGCACATTTTCCCTGCGAGGAATCTTCATCCGTCTGGAAATCTGGTCTGAAAAACCCGCAAATGGCACGCACCGTCGGGCTTTGCGTCCAGGAAAAGGTGACAGCCTTGGCCTCTCAGGTGCAAATGAGGGGGCCCCATTAACCCTAGACCTGAAACACTCGCTTTCTGTCCTGGCACCTTTTTCCTGGGAGGAATCTTCATCCATCTGGAATTCGGGGATGAAAAACTGCATTTGCCGGACCCGCGCATGGCATGCATCGTCGAGGCTTGAGCCCAGGGAAAAGGTGGCAGCCTTGGGGTCTCAGCTACCAGTGATGGGGCCCCATTTTCTTAGAAAAGGCACAATGGCTTTCTGCCCTGGCACCTTTTCCCAGGGAGGAATCATCGTCCGTCTGGAATTCTGGGCTGAAAAAACCGCATGTGGCACGCTTCGTCGCGCTTTGCGCCCAGGGAAAAGGTGGCAGCCTTCGGCTCTCACGTTCCAATGATGGGGCCCCATTAACCCTAGAAAAGAAACAATCGCTTTCTGTCCTGGCACCTTTTCCCTGGGAGCAATCTTGGGCCGTCTGGAAATCTGGGTTGAAAAATTACGCTTTCCAGAACCGCACCTGGCACACTCCGTCGAGCTTTGAGGCCAGGGGAAAGGTGGCAGCCTTGGGCTGCCATGTGCCAATGATTTGGCCCTTTAAACCTAGAAATGGAACAATCACTTTCTGTCTTGGCACTTTATCCCAGGGTAGAATCTTAAACCGCCTGGAATTCCAGGTTGATAAACGGCTCTTTCCCTGACCCGCACCTGGCACGCTCCGTCGTGCTTTGAGCCCAGGGAAAAGGTGGCAGCCTTGGGCTCTCAGGTGCCAATGATGGGGCCCCATTACCCCTAAAAAAGGCACAATTGCTTTCTGTGCTAGCACATATTCCCTGGGAGGAATCTCGGTCTGTCTGGAATTCTGGGCTGAAAAAACAGCATGTGGAAGGCACCGTCGGGCTTTCCGCCCAGGGAAAAGGTGGCAGCCTTGGACTCTCAGGTGCCAATGATGGGGCCCCATTAACCCAGGAAATGTAAAAATCGCTTTCTGTCTTGGTACCTTTTCCCAGGGTGGAATCTTTGTCTGTCCGGAAATCTGGGCTGAAAAAAGGCACGTACCCTGACCCACACCTGGTACTCTCCGTTGTGCTTTGAGACCAGGGAAAAGGTGGCAGTCTTGGGCTCTGAGTTGCCAATGATGGAGCCCCATTACCCCAAGAAAAGGAACAATCCCTTTCTGTCCTGGCACCTTTTCCCTGGGAGGAATCTCAATCCGTCTGGAATTCTGGGATGAAAAAAGGCATTTCCCGGATCTGCACCTGGCATGCACCGTCGATCTTTGAGCCCACGGTAAAGGTGGCAGCCTTGGGCTCTCAGCTGCCAAAGATGGGGCCGCATTAACCTTAGAAAAGGAACAATCGCTTTCTGTCCTGGCGAGTTTCTCCCAGAGAGAAATCATCGTCTGTCTGGAATTCAGGGCTGAATAAAGGGCATGTGGCACGCGCCGTCAGGCTTTGAGCCCAGGGAAAAGGTGACAGCCTTGGGCTGTCAGGTGCCAATGAGGGGGCCGCATTTACCCTAGAACTGGAACAATCGCTTTCTGTCCTGGCACTTTTTCCCTGGGAGGAATCTTCGTCAGTCTGGAAATCTGGGCTGAAAAAAGGCACGTACCCTGACCCGCACCTGGTACTCTCCGTTGTGCTTTGAGACCAGGGAAAAGGTGGCAGTCTTGGGCTCTGAGTTGCCAATGATGGAGCCCCATTACCCCAAGAAAAGGAACAATCCCTTTCTGTCCTGGCACCTTCTCCCTGGGAGGAATCTTGGTCCGTCTGGAATTCTGTACTGAAAAAAGGCACTTTCCCTTACCCGCATGTGGCACGCATTGTCGATCTTTGAGCCCAGGGAAAAGGTGGCAGCCTTGGGCTCTCAGGTGCCAGTGATGGGGCCCCTTTATTTCTAGAAAAGGCACAATGGCTTTCTGCCCTGGCACCTTTTTCCTGGGAGGAATCTTCATCCATCTTGAATTCTGGGATGAAATACGGCACTTGCCCGACCCGCACATGGCATGCACCGTCGAGGTTTGAGCCCAGGGAAAAGGTGGCAGCCTTGGGCTCTCAGCTGCCAAAGATGGGGCTGCATTAACCCTAGAAAAGGAACAATCGCTTTCTCTCCTGGCACCTTTTCCCTGGGAGGAATCATCGTTGGTCTGGAATTCAGGGCTGAAAAAACTGCATGTGGCATGCACCGTCGGGATTTGTGCCAGGGAAAAGGTGGCAGCCTTCGGCTCTCAGGTGCCAATGATGGGGCCCCATTAACCCTAGAAAAGGAACAAACACTTTCTGTCCTGGCACTTTTTAGTTGGCAGGAATCTTCATCCGTCTGGAAATCTGGGCTGAAAAATTACGCTTTCCCGGAACCGCACCTGGCACACTCCGTCGTGCTTTGAGCCCAGGGAAAAGGTGGCAGCCTTGGGCTCTCAGGTGCCAATGATGGGGCACCGTTACCCCAAGAAAAGGAACAATCCCTTTCTGTCCTGGTACCTTTTCCCAGGGAGGAATCATCGTCCCTCTGGAATTCTGGGCTTTAAAAACAGCATGTGGTAGGCACCGTCAGGCTTTCCACCCAGGGAAAAGGTGGCAGCCTTGGACTCTCAGGTTCCAGTGATGGGGCCCCATTAACCCAGGAAATGTAAAAATCACTTTCTGTCTTGGTACCTTTTCCCAGGGTGGAATCTTCGTCTGTCCGGAAATCTGGGCTGAAAAACTACACTTTCCCTGGCACGAATGTGGCACGCTCCATCGAGGTTTGAGCCCAGGGAAAAGGTGGCAGTCTTGGGCTCTCAGGTGTCAATGATGGGTCCGCATTAACCCTAGAAATTGAACAATCGCTTTCTCCCCTGGCGCTTTATCCCAGGGTAGAATCTTAAACCGCCTGGTATTCCGGGCTGATAAACGGCACTTTCCCTAAACCGCACGTGGCACACTCCGTCGTGCTTTGAGCCCAGAGAAAAGGTGGCAGCCTTGGGCTCTCAGGTGTCAAAACTGGGCTCACATTAACACTAGAAAAAGAACAATCTCATTCTGTCCAGGCACGTTTTCCCTGGCAGGAATCTTCATCCGTCTGGAATTCTGGGTTGAATAACCCGCAAGTGGCACGCGCCGTCGGACTTTGAGCCCAGGGAAAAGGTGGCAGCCTTGGGCTCTCAGGTGCCAGTGATGGGGCCCAATTACCCCTAGGAAAGGCACAATCACTTTCTGTCTTGGCACCTTTTCCCTGGGAGGAATCTTCGTCTGTCTGGAATTCTGGGCTGAATAATGGCACTTTCCCGAACCCGCACTTGGTACGCTCCATCGAGCTTTGAGCCCAGGCAAAAGGTGGCAGCCTTGGACTCTCAGGTGCCAATGATGGGGCACCACTACTCTTAGAAAAGGAACAATCGCTGTCTGTCCCAGCACCTTATCCCTGGGAGGAATCTTGGGCCGTCTGGAATTCTGGGCTGAAAAATGGCATTTTCCCGGAGACGCACGTGCCACGTTCCGTCGAGGTTTGAGCCCAGGGGAAAGGTAGCCACCTTGGGCTCTCAGGTGCCAATGATGTGGCCCCATTAACCTAGAAAAGGAACAAGCGCTTTTTGTCCTGGCACATTTTCCCTGGGAGGAATCTTGGGCCGTCTGGAATTCTGGGCTGAAAACCGGCATTTTCCCAGACCCCCACCTCGCCTGCACTGTCGAGCCTTGAGGCCAGGGAAAAGGTGGCAGCTTTGAGCTCTCAGGTGTCAATGATGGGGCCCCATTAGCCCTAGAAAAGGAACAATAGCTTTCTGTCCTGACAGCTTTTCCCTGGGAGGAATCTTCATCCATCTAGAATTCTGGGCTGAAAAACCCGCATGTGACATGGACCTTTGGGGTGTGCGCCCAGAGAAAAGGTGGCAGCCTTGGACTCTCAGGTGTCAATGATGGGGCTGCATTAACCCTAGAAAAGGCACAATCGATTTCTGTCCTGGGAGCCTTTTCCCTGGCAGGAATCATCGTTAGTCTGGAATTCTGGGCTGAAAAAACCGCATGTGGCATGCACCGCCGGGCTTTGCGCCCAGGCAAAAGGTGGCAGCCTTGGGCTTTCAGGTGCCAATGATGGGTCCCCGTTAACACTAGATAAAGAACAATCGCTTTCTGTCCTGGCACGTTTTCCCTGGGAGGAATTTTCATCCATCTGGAATTCTGGGCTGAAAACGGCACTTCCCCAGACCTGAAAGTGGCACGCACCGTCGAGCTTTGTGCCCAGGCAAAAGGTGGCAGCCTTGGGCTCTCAGGTGCCAATGATGGGGCCCCATTATCCCTAGAAAAGGCACAATGGCTTTCTGTCCTGGCACCTTTTCCCTGGGAGGAATCTTCATCGGTCTGGAATTCTGGAATGAGAAACGGCAATTTCTTCGACCCTCACGTAGCACGCACGGTCGAGCTTTGCGCCCAGGGTATAGGAGGCAACCTTGGGCTCTCAGGTGCCAATGATGGGGCCCGATTAACCCTAGAAATGGAACAATTGCTTTCTGTCCTGGGAGCCTTTTCCCTGTGAGGAGTCTTCATCTGTCTGGAATTCTGGGCTGAAAAACGGCACTTTCCCGGACAAGAAAGTGGTACGCGCCGTTGATGTTTGCGCCCAGGGAAAAGGTGGCAGCCTTGGGCTCTCAGATGCCAATGATGGGGCCCCGTTAACACTAGATAAATAACAATCGATTTCTGACCTGGCACCTTTTCCCTGAGAGGTATCTTCGTCCGTCTGGAATTCTGGGCTGAAAAATGGCACTTCCCCGGACCCGCAAGTGGCACGCGCCGTCGACATTTGTGCCCAGACAAAAGGTGGCAGCCTTGGGATCTCAAGTGCCAATGATGAGGCCCCGTTAACACTAGAAAAATAACACTTGCTTTCTGTCCTGACACCTTTTCCCAGAGAGGAATTGACTTCCGTCTGGAATTCTGGACTGAAAAACGGCCCTTTCCCGGACCCGCACAGGGTATGCATCGTCAAGCTTTGCACCCAGGGAAAAGGTGGCAGCCTTGGGCTCTCAGGTGCCAATGATGGGGCCCAATTAGCATTACAAAATACACAATGGCTTTGTCTCCTGGTACCTTTTCCCTCTGAGGAATCTTCATAGGTCTGGAATTCTGGGCTGAAAAATGGCACTTTCCCGGACCCGCACGTGGAACGCTCCGTCAAACTTTGCGCCCAGGGAAAAGGTGGCAGCCTTGGGCTCTCAGGTGTCAATTTTGGGGCCCCATTAACCCTAGAAAAGGCCACAATTGCTTTCTGTCCTGGCACCTTTTCCCTGGGAGAAATCTTCATCGGCCCCGAATTCTGGGATGAGAAACAGCACATTCCTGGACCCGCAAGTGGCACGCACTGTCGAGCTTTGCGCTCAGGGAAAAGGTTGCAGCCTTCGGCTTTCAGGTGCCAATGATGGGTCCCCATTACTCCTAGAAAAGGAGAAATCGATTCCTGTCCTGGCACCTTTTCCCAGGGAAGAATCTTCATCGGTCTGGAATTCTGGAATGAGAAACGGCAATTTCCCGGACCCTCACGTAGCACGCAGGGTCGAGCTTTGCGCCCAGGATATAGGAGGCAACCTTGGGCTCTCAGGTGCCAATGATGGGGCCCAATTAACCCTAGAAATGGAACAATCGCTTTCTGTCCTGGGAGCCTCTTCCCTGTGAGGAGTCTTCATCCGTCTGGAATTCTGGGCTGAAAAACGGCACTTCCCCGGACCCGCAAGTGGAACGCACCATCGAGCTTTGCGCCCAGGCAAAAGGTGGCAGCCTTGGGCTCTCAGGTGCCAAAGATGGGGCTCCATTATCCCTAGAAAAAGCACAATGGCTTTCTGTCCTGACACCTTTTCCCAGGGAGGAATTGACTTCCGTCTGGAATTCTGGGCTGAAAACGGCTCTTTCCCTTACCCGCATGTGGCACGCACCGTCGAGCTTTGCGCCCAGGCAAAAGGTGGCAGCCCTGGGCACTCAGCTGCCAATTTTTGGGCCCCATTAACCCTAGAAAAGGCACAATCGCTTTCTGTCCTGGCACCTTTTCCCAGGGAGAAATTTTTGCTGGCCTGGAATTCTGGGATGAGAAATGGCACATTCCCGGACTTGCAAGTGGCACGCGCCATCGACATTTGCGCCCAGGGAAAAGGTGGCAGCCTTGGGCTCTCAGGTGCCAAAGATGGGGCCCCATTACCCCAGAAAAGGCACAATGGCTTTCTGTCCTGACACCTTTTCCCAGAGAGGAATCGACTTCCGTCTGGAATTCTGGGCTTAAAAACGGCCCTTTCCCGGACCCGCACAGGGTATGCACCGTCGAGCTTTGCACCCAGGGAAAAGGTGGCAGCCTTGGGCTCTCAGGTGCCAATCATGGGGCCCCGTTAATACTAGAAAAATAACACTTGCTTTCCGTCCTGGCACCTTTTCCCAGGGAGGAATCTTCGTCCGTCTCGAGTTCGGGGTTCAAAAATGGCACTGCCCCAAACCCGCACAAGGTACACACCGTTGAGCTTTGCGCCCAGGGAAAAGGGGGCAGCCTTGGGCTCTCAGGTGCTAATGATGGTGCCCCATTACGCCTACAAAAGGCACAATGGCTTTCTGTCCTGGCACCTTTTCCCAGGGAGGAATCTTCATCGGTTTGGAATTCTGGTCTGAGAATCGGCACTTTCCTGGACCCGCAAGTGGAACGCACCATCGAGCTTTGCGTCCAGGGAAAAGGTGGCAGTCTTGGGCTCTCAGGTGCCAATGATGGGGCCCCATTACCTTTACAAAAAGCACAATGGCTTTCTGTCCTGGCACCTTTTCCCTGGGAGGAGTCTTCATTGGTTTGGAATTCTGGGCTCTAAAATGGCACTTTCTGGGACGAGCACGTGGCACGCACTGTCGTGCTTTACGCCCAGGGAAAAGGTGGCAGCCTTGGGCTCTCAGATGCCAATGATGGGGCCCCGTTAACACTAGATAAATAACAATCGATTTCTGACCTGGCACCTTTTCCCTGAGAGGTATCTTCGTCCGTCTGGAATTCTGGGCTGAAAAATGGCACTTCCCTGGACCCGCAAGTGGCACGCGCCGTCGACATTTGTGCCCAGACAAAAGGTGGCAGCCTTGGGATCTCAAGTGCCAATGATGAGGCCCCGTTAACACTAGAAAAATAACACTTGCTTTCTGTCCTGACACCTTTTCCCAGAGAGGAATTGACTTCCGTCTGGAATTCTGGACTGAAAAACGGCCCTTTCCCGGACCCGCACAGGGTATGCATCGTCAAGCTTTGCACCCAGGGAAAAGGTGGCAGCCTTGGGCTCTCAGGTGCCAATGATGGGGCCCAATTAGCATTACAAAATACACAATGGCTTTGTCTCCTGGTACCTTTTCCCTC
Organism: Pithys albifrons albifrons; assembly: GCF_047495875.1. Taxonomy (NCBI): domain Eukaryota; kingdom Metazoa; phylum Chordata; class Aves; order Passeriformes; family Thamnophilidae; genus Pithys; species Pithys albifrons. Next base: position 2,301,729 of record NC_092487.1, read on the forward strand.
TGAGGAATCTTCATAGGTCTGGAATTCTGGGCTGAAAAATGGCACTTTCCCGGACCCGCACGTGGAACGCTCCGTCAAGCTTTGCGCCCAGGGAAAAGGTGGCAGCCTTGGGCTCTCAGGTGTCAATTTTGGGGCCCCATTAACCCTAGAAAAGGCACAATGGCTTTCTGTCCTGGCACCTTTTCCCAGGGAGAAATCTTCGCTGGCCTGGAATTCTGGCATGAGAAACGGCACATTCCCGGACTTGCAAGTGGCACGCATCCTCAAGCTTTGCGCCAAGGGAAAAGGTGGTAGCCCTGGGCTCTCAGGTGCCAAAGATGGGGCCTCAATATCCCTAGAAAAGGCACAATGGCTTTCTGTCCGCACACCTTTTCCCAGGGAGGATTTGACTTCCGTCTGGAATTCTGGGCTGAAAAACGGCCCTTTCCCGGACCCGCACAGGGTATGCATCGTCAAGCTTTGCACCCAGGGAAAAGGTGGCAGCCTTGGGCTCTCAGGTGGGGCCCAATTAGCATTACAAAATACACAATGGCTTTGTCTCCTGGCACCTTTTCCCTCTGAGGAATCTTCATAGGTCTGGAATTCTGGGCTAAAAAATGGCACTTTCCCGGACCTGCACGTGGAACGCTCCGTCGAGCTTTGCGCCCAGGGAAAAGGTGGCAGCCTTTGGCTCTCAGGTGTCAATTTTGGGGCCCCATTAACCCTAGAAAAGGCACAATCGCTTTCTGCCCTGGCACCTTTTCCCTGGGAGAAATCTTCGTTGGCCCTGAATTCTGGGATGAGAAACAGCACATTCCTGGACCCGCAAGTGGCACGCACTGTCGAGCTTTGCGCTCAGGGAAAAGGTTGCAGCCTTCGGCTCTCAGGTGCCAATGATGGGTCCCCATTACTCCTAGAAAAGGAGAAATCGATTCTTGTCCTGGCACCTTTTCCCAGGGAGGAATCTTCATCGGTCTGGAATTCTGGAATGAGAAACGGCAATTTCCCGGACCCTCACTTAGCACGCATGGTCGAGCTTTGCACCCAGGGCATAGGAGGCAACCTTGGGCTCTCAGGTGCCAATGATGGGACCCGACTAACCCTAGAAATGGAACAATCGCTTTCTGTCCTGACACCTTTTCTCTGTGAGGAGTCTTCATCCGTCTGGAATTCTGGGCTGAAAAACGGCACTTTCCCGGACAAGAAAGTGTTACGTGCCGTTGATGTTTGCGCCCACGGAAAAGGTGGCAGCCTTGGGTATTCAGGTGCAAATGATGGGGCACCATTGACCCTAGAAAAGGACAATTCGATTTCTGACCTGGCACCTTTTCCCTGGGACGTATCTTCGTCCATCTTGAATTCTGGGCTGAAAAATGGCACTTCCCTGAACCCGCAAGTGGCACGCACCATCGACATTTACTCCAAGGGAAAAGGTGGCAGCCTTGGGCTCTCAGGTGCCAATGATGGGGTCCCATTAAGCCTAGAAAAGGATAAAATCGATTCCTGTCCTGGCACCTTTTCCCTGGGAGGAATCTTCATCGGTCTGGTTTCTGGAATGAGAAACGGCAATTTCTGGGACCAGCACGTGGCACGCACTGTCGAGCTATGCGCCCATAGAAAAGGAGGCAACCTCTGGCTCTGAGGTGACAATGACGGGCCCCCATTAACACTAGAAATGGACCAATCACTTTCTGTCCTTGGAGCCTTTTCCCTGGGAGAAGTCGTCATCCGTCTGGAATTCAGGGCTGAACAAAGCACTTTCTCTGACCTGCACGTGGCAGGCACCATCTAGCTTTGCGCCCAGGCAAAAGGTGGCAGCCTTGGGCTCTCAGGTGCCAATGATGGGTCCCCGTTAAGACTAGATAAATATCAATCGCTTTCTGTCCTGGCACATTTTCCCTGGGAGGAATTTTCGTCCGTCTGGAATTCTGGGCTGAAAAACGGCACTTCCCCGGACCCGCAAGTGGAACGCACCATCGAGCTTTGCGCCCAGGCAAAAGGTGGCAGCCTTGGGCTCTCAGGTGCCAAAGATGGGGTCCCATTATCCCTAGAAAAGGCACAATGGCTTTCTGTCCTGACATCTTTTCCCAGGGAGGAATTGACTTTTGTCTGGAATTCTGGGCTGAAAACGGCTCTTTCCCTTACCCGCAAGTGGCACGCACCGTCGAGCTTTGCGCTCAGGGAAAAGGTTGCAGCCTTCGGTTCTCAGGTGCCAATGATGGGTCCCCATTACTCCTAGAAAAGGAGAAATCGATTCCTGTCCTGGTACCTTTTCCCTGGGAGGAATCTTCATCGGTCTGGAATTCTGGAATGAGAAATGGCAATTTCCCGGACCCTCACGTAGCACGCATGGTCGAGCTTTGCACCCAGGGTATAGGAGACAACCTTGGGCTCTCAGGTGCCAATGATGGGGCCCGATTAACCCTAGAAATGGAACAATCGCTTTCTGTCCTGGGAGCCTCTTCCCTGTGAGGAGTCTTCATCCGTCTGGAATTCTGGGCTGAAAAACGGCACTTCCCCGGACCCGCAAGTGGAACGCACCATCGAGCTTTGCGCCCAGGCAAAAGGTGGCAGCCTTGGGCTCTCAGGTGCCAAAGATGGGGCTCCATTATCCCTAGAAAAAGCACAATGGCTTTCTGTCCTGACACCTTTTCCCAGGGAGGAATTGACTTTTGTCTGGAATTCTGGGCTGAAAACGGCTCTTTCCCTTACCCGCAAGTGGCACGCACCGTCGAGCTTTGCGCTCAGGGAAAAGGTTGCAGCCTTCGGTTCTCAGGTGCCAATGATGGGTCCCCATTACTCCTAGAAAAGGAGAAATCGATTCCTGTCCTGGTACCTTTTCCCTGGGAGGAATCTTCATCGGTCTGGAATTCTGGAATGAGAAATGGCAATTTCCCGGACCCTCACGTAGCACGCATGGTCGAGCTTTGCACCCAGGGTATAGGAGACAACCTTGGGCTCTCAGGTGCCAATGATGGGGCCCGATTAACCCTAGAAATGGAACAATTGCTTTCTGTCCTGGGAGCCTTTTCCCTGTGAGGAGTCTTCATCCGGCTGGAATTCAGGGCTGAAAAATGGCACTTTCCCGGACCCGCACAGGGTACGCTCTGTCGAGATTTGCACCCAGGGAAAAGGTGACAGCCTTGGGTATTCAGATGCCAATGATGGCGCGCCATTACCATTACAAAATACACAATGGCTTTGTCTCCTGACACCTTTTCCCTCTGAGGAATCTTCATCGGTCTGGAATTCTGGGCTGAAAAATGGAACTTTCCCGGACCTGCATGTGGAACGCTCCGTCGAGCATTGCACCCAGGCAAAAAGTGGCAGCCGTGGGCTCTCAGGTGTCAATTTTGGGGCCCCATTAACCCTAGAAAAGGCACAATTGCTTTCTGTCCTGGCACCTTTCCCCAGGGAGGAATTTTCGTCCGTCTGGAATTCTGGGCTGAAAACGGCTCTTTCCCTTACCCGCATGTGGCACGCACCATCGAGCTTTGCGCCCAGGCAAAAGGTGGCAGCCCTGGGCTCTCAGCTGCAATTTTGGGGGCCCATTAACCCTAGAAAAGGCACAATGGCTTTCTGTCCTGGAACCTTTTCCCAGGGAGAAATCTTCGCTGGCCTGGAATTCTGGGATGAGAAACAGCACATTCCCGGACTTGCAAGTGGCACGCGCCGTCGACATTTGCGCCCAGGGAAAAGGTGGCAGCCTTGGGCTCTCAGGTGCCAAAGATGGGGCCCCATTACCCCTAGAAAAGGCACAATGGCTTTCTGTCCTGACACCTGTTCCCAGAGAGGAATCGACTTCCGTCTGGAATTCTGGGCTGAAAAACGGCCCTTTCCCGCACCCGCACAGAGTATGCACCATCGAGCTTTGCACCCAGGGAAAAGGTGGCAGCCTTGGGCTCTCAGGTGCCAATGATGGGCCCCATTACCCCTAGAAAAAGAACAATCGCTTTCTGTCCTGGGAGCCTCTTCCCTGTGAGGGGTCTTCATCAGTCTGGTATTCAGGGCTGAAAAACGACACTTTCCCGGACAAGAAAGTGGTACGTGCCGTTGATGTTTGCGCCCAAGGAAACATATTTCAGGGCACATATTTCTTATGGTTTTCAAAAGTAAATCATATGCATCTAAAACTCCAGGGCTGGAGCTTGCTTTCACGGTGAAAAGCACTGTTGTTCCTTAGGGGAAGCTCAACAATCAAAACGCAACTTTACTTTGCTAACAAGTGAAACAGTCGATTCCTGTCAGACAGAAGGCATCAGGACACATATTTCGTAAGGTTTTAGACAGATTCTCATATGCATCTGAGAATCAAGGCCAGGATCTTTCTGTCTCAGGAAAAACAACTTTGTTCCTTAGGGGAAGCTCAACTCGCAAAGTGCAACTTTTCGTTGCTGACAAGAGAAACAGCTGATTCTTGCAAGACAGAAAGCAAAAGGACACACATTTCTTTTGGCTTTGATAAGTGAATCATATGCATTCGAGAATGCAGATCTGGAACTTTCTTTCTTGGTGAAAACACAGTTGTTACGTACGGGAAGCTCCTATCGCAAAGTGCACCTTTGCTCTTCTAACACGTGAAACTCTTGATTTCTGACAGACAGGAGACATCAGGGCACATATTTCTTATGGTTTTGGAAAGTAAATCATATACATCTAAAACACCAGGGCTGAAGCTTGCTTTCACGGTGCAAAGCACTGTTGTTCCTTAGGGGAAGCTCATCGAGCAAAGTGCAACTTTGCTTTGCTAACAAGTGAAACAGTTGATTCCTGTCAGACAGAAGGCATCAGGACACAGTATTCTTATGGCTCTGGCTAGTGAATCACATGCATCAGAGAATCCAGGACTGGAGCTCTCTTTCTGGATGCAAAGCACAGTTCTTCTTTAGGAGAAGTTCAGCTCGCAAAGAGTAGCATTATTCTGCTATCAAGTGAAACAATCGATTCCCGTCAAAAAAATGTATCAGGACACACATTTCTTATGGCTTTTGAAAGATTCTCATATGCATCTGAGAATCCAGGACTGGATCTTTCTTTCTCGGTGAAAAACAACGTTGTTCCTTAGGGGAAGCTCATCTCGCAAAGTGCAACTTTTCGTTGCTAACAAGAGAAACAGCTGATTCTTGCAAGACAGAAAGCATAAGGACACACATTTCTTATGGCTTATGTAAGTGAATAATATGCATATGAGAATCCAGGACTGGATCTTTCTTTCTCGGTGAAAAACAACCTTGTTCCTTAGGGGAAGCTCATCTCGCAAAGTGCAACTTTTCGTTCCTAACAAGAGAAACAGCTGATTCTTGCAAGACAGAAAGCAAAAGGACACATATTTCTTATGGCTTTGATAAGTGAATCAAATGCATTCGAGAATGCAGGTCTGGAGCTTTCTTTCTTGGTGAAAACACAGCTGTTACGTACGGGAAGCTCATCTCGCAAAGTGCACCTTTGCTCTTCTAACACGTGAAACTCTTGATTTCTGACAGACAGGAGACATCGGGGCACATATTTCTTATGGTTTTGGAAAGTAAATCATATACATCTAAAACTCCAGGGCTGGAGCTTGCTTTCGCTGTGCAAAGCACTGTTGTTCCTTAGGGGAAGCTCAACGAGCAAAGTGCAACTTTGCTTTGCTAACAAGTGAAACAGTCGATTCCTGTCAGACAGAAGGCATCAGGACACAGTATTCTTATGGCTCTGGCTAGTGAATCACATGCATCAGAGAATCCAGGACTGGAGCTCTCTTTCTGGATGCAAAGCACAGTTGTTCCTTAGGGGAATCTCAACGAGCAAAGTGCAACTTTGCTTTGCTAAAAAGAGAAACAGTCGATTCCTGTCAGACAGAAGGCATCAGGACACACATTTCTTATGGCTTCGGTAAGTGAATACTATGCATCTGAGAATCCAAGCCTGGATCATTCTGTCTCAGGAAAAACAAATTTGTTCCTTAGGGGAAGCTCATCTCGCAAAGTGCAACTTTTCGTTGCTAACAAGAGAAACAGCTGATTCTCGCAAGACAGAAAGCATCAGGACACACATTTCTTATGGCTTTGGTAAGTGAATAATATGCATCTGAGAATCCAGGACTGGATCTTTCTTTCTCGGTGAAAAACAACCTTGTTCCTTAGGGGAAGCTCATCTCGCAAAGTGCAACTTTTCGTTCCTAACAAGAGAAACAGCTGATTCTTGCAAGACAGAAAGCATAAGGACACACATTTCTTATGGCTTTTATATGTGAATCATATGCATTCGAGAATGCAGGTCTGGAGCTTTCTTTCTTGGTGAAAACACAGTTGTTACGTACGGGAAGCTCTTATCGCAAAGTGCACCTTTGCTTTCTAACACGTGAAACTCTTGATTTCTGACAGACAGGAGACATCAGGGCACATATTTCTTATGGTTTTGGAAAGTAAATCATATACATCTAAAACTCCAGGGCTGGAGCTTGCTTTCGCTGTGCAAAGCACTGTTGTTCATTAGGCGAAGATCAACGAGCAAAGTGCAACTTTGCTTTGCTAACAAGTGAAACGGTCGATTCCTGTCAGACAGAAGGCATCAGGACACAGTATTCTTATGGCTCTGGCTAGTGAATCACATGCATCAGAGAATCCAGGACTGGAGCTCTCTTTCTGGATGCAAAGCACTGTTGTTCCTTAGGGGAAGCTCAACGAGCAGAGTGCAACTTTGCTTTGCTAACAAGTGAAACGATCGATTCCTGTCAGACAGAAGGCATCAGGACACAGTATTCTTATGGTTCTGGCTACTGAACCACATGCATCAGAGAATCCAGGATTGGAGCCCTCTTTCTGGATGCAAAGCACTGGTGTTCCTTAGTGGAAGTTCAGCTCGCAAAGAGTAGCATTTTTGGGCTAACAAGTGAAACAGTCTATTCCTGCCAGAAGGAATGTATCAGGAAACATATTTCTTATGGCTTTAGACAGATTCTCATATGCATCTTAGAATCCAGGCCTCGATCTTTCTTTCTCGGTGAAAAACAACGTTGTTCCTTAGGGGAGGCTCATCTCGCAAAGTGCAACTTTTCGTTACTAACAAGAGAAACAGCTGATTCTTGCAAGACAGAAAGCATAAGGACACACATTTCTTATGGCTTTTATATGTGAATCATATGCATTCGAGAATGCAGGTCTGGAGCTTTCTTTCTTTGTGAAAACACAGTTGTTACTTACGGGAAGCTCGTATCGCAAAGTGCACCTTTGCTCTTCTAACACGTGAAACTCTTGATTTCTGACAGACAGGAGACATCAGGGCACATATTTCTTATGGTTTTGGAAAGTAAATCATATACATCTAAAACTCCAGGGCTGGAGCTTGCTTTCGCTGTGCAAAGCACTGTTGTTCATTAGGCGAAGCTCAACGAGCAAAGTGCAACTTTGCTTTGCTAAGAAGTGAAAAGGTCAATTCCTGTCAGACAGAAGGCATCAGGACACAGTATTCTTATGGCTCTGGCTAGTGAATCACATGCATCAGAGAATTCAGGACTGGAGCTCTCTTTCTGGATGCAAAGCACAGTTGTTCTTTAGGAGAAGTTCAGCTCGCAAAGAGTAGCATTATTCTGCTATCAAGTGAAACAATCGATTCCCGACAGAAAGAATGTATCAGGACACACATTTCTTATGGCTTTGGTAAGTGAATAATATGCATCTGAGAATCCAGGCCTGGATCTTTCTTTCTCGGTGAAAAACAACCTTGTTCCTTAGGGGAAGCTCATCTCGCAAAGTGCAACTTTTCGTTCCTAACAAGAGAAACAGCTGATTCTTGCAAGACAGAAAGCAAAAGGACACATATTTCTTATGGCTTTGATAAGTGAATCAAATGCATTCGAGAATGCAGGTCTGGAGCTTTCTTTCTTGGTGAAAACACAGTTGTTACGTACGGGAAGCTCCTATCGCAAAGTGCACCTTTGCTCTTCTAACACGTGAAACTCTTGATTTCTGACAGACAGGAGACATCAGGGCACATATTTCTTATGGTTTTGGAAAGTAAATCATATACATCTAAAACTCCAGGGCTGGAGCTTGCTTTCGCTGTGCAAAGCACTGTTGTTCCTTAGGGGAAGCTCTAGGAGCAAAGTGCAACTTTGCTTTGCTAACAAGTGAAACGGTCGATTCCTGTCAGACAGAAGGCATCAGGACACAGTATTCTTATGGCTCTGGCTAGTGAATCACATGCATCAGAGAATCCAGGACTGGAGCTCTCTTTCTGGATGCAAAGCACAGTTGTTCCTGAGGGGAAGCTCAACGAGCAAAGTGCAACTTTGCTTTGCTAACAAGTGAAAAGGTCAATTCCTGTCAGACAGAAGGCATCAGGACACAGTATTCTTAAGGCTCTGGCTAGTGAATCACATGCATCAGAGAATCCAGGACTGGAGCTCTCTTTCTGGATGCAAAGCACTGGTGTTCCTTAGGGGAAGTTCAGCTCGCAAAGAGTAGCATTTTTCGTCTAACAAGTGAAAAAGTCGATTCCTGCCAGAAGGAATGTATCAGGAAACATATTTCTTATGGCTTTAGACAGATTCTCATATGCATCTTAGAATCCAGGCCTCGATCTTTCTTTCTCGGTGAAAAACAACGTTGTTCCTTAGGGGAGGCTCATCTCGCAAAGTGCAACTTTTCGTTACTAACAAGAGAAACAGCTGATTCTTGCAAGACAGAAAGCATAAGGACACACATTTCTTATGGCTTTTATATGTGAATCATATGCATTCGAGAATGCAGGTCTGGAGCTTTCTTTCTTTGTGAAAACACAGTTGTTACTTACGGGAAGCTCGTATCGCAAAGTGCACCTTTGCTCTTCTAACACGTGAAACTCTTGATTTCTGACAGACAGGAGACATCAGGGCACATATTTCTTATGGTTTTGGAAAGTAAATCATATACATCTAAAACTCCAGGGCTGGAGCTTGCTTTCGCTGTGCAAAGCACTGTTGTTCATTAGGCGAAGCTCAACGAGCAAAGTGCAACTTTGCTTTGCTAAGAAGTGAAAAGGTCAATTCCTGTCAGACAGAAGGCATCAGGACACAGTATTCTTATGGCTCTGGCTAGTGAATCACATGCATCAGAGAATTCAGGACTGGAGCTCTCTTTCTGGATGCAAAGCACAGTTGTTCTTTAGGAGAAGTTCAGCTCGCAAAGAGTAGCATTATTCTGCTATCAAGTGAAACAATCGATTCCCGACAGAAAGAATGTATCAGGACACACATTTCTTATGGCTTTGGTAAGTGAATAATATGCATCTGAGAATCCAGGCCTGGATCTTTCTTTCTCGGTGAAAAACAACCTTGTTCCTTAGGGGAAGCTCATCTCGCAAAGTGCAACTTTTCGTTCCTAACAAGAGAAACAGCTGATTCTTGCAAGACAGAAAGCAAAAGGACACATATTTCTTATGGCTTTGATAAGTGAATCAAATGCATTCGAGAATGCAGGTCTGGAGCTTTCTTTCTTGGTGAAAACACAGTTGTTACGTACGGGAAGCTCCTATCGCAAAGTGCACCTTTGCTCTTCTAACACGTGAAACTCTTGATTTCTGACAGACAGGAGACATCAGGGCACATATTTCTTATGGTTTTGGAAAGTAAATCATATACATCTAAAACTCCAGGGCTGGAGCTTGCTTTCGCTGTGCAAAGCACTGTTGTTCCTTAGGGGAAGCTCTAGGAGCAAAGTGCAACTTTGCTTTGCTAACAAGTGAAACGGTCGATTCCTGTCAGACAGAAGGCATCAGGACACAGTATTCTTATGGCTCTGGCTAGTGAATCACATGCATCAGAGAATCCAGGACTGGAGCTCTCTTTCTGGATGCAAAGCACAGTTGTTCCTGAGGGGAAGCTCAACGAGCAAAGTGCAACTTTGCTTTGCTAACAAGTGAAAAGGTCAATTCCTGTCAGACAGAAGGCATCAGGACACAGTATTCTTAAGGCTCTGGCTAGTGAATCACATGCATCAGAGAATCCAGGACTGGAGCTCTCTTTCTGGATGCAAAGCACTGGTGTTCCTTAGGGGAAGTTCAGCTCGCAAAGAGTAGCATTTTTCGTCTAACAAGTGAAAAAGTCGATTCCTGCCAGAAGGAATGTATCAGGAGACATATTTCTTATGGCTTTAGACAGATTCTCATATGCATCTGAGAATCCAGGACTCGATCTTTCTTTCTCGGTGAAAAACAACTTTGTTCCTTAGGGGAAGCTCATCTCGCAAAGTGCAACTTTTCGTTGCTAACAAGAGAAACAGCTGATTCTTGCAAGACAGAAAGCATAAGGACACACATTTCTTATGGCTTTGGTAAGTGAATAATATGCATCTGAGAATCCAGGACTGGATCTTTCTTTCTCGGTGAAAAACAACCTTGTTCCTTAGGGGAAGCTCATCTCGCAAAGTGCAACTTTTCGTTCCTAACAAGAGAAACAGCTGATTCTTGCAAGACAGAAAGCATAAGGACACACATTTCTCTTGGCTTTGAAAAGTGAATCATATGCATTCGAGAATGCAGGTCTGGAGCTTTCTTTCTTGGTGAAAACACAGTTGTTACGTACGGGAAGCTCCTGTCGCAAAGTGCACCTTTGCTCTTCTAACACGTGAAACTCTTGATTTCTGACAGACAGGAGACATCAGGGCACATATTTCTTATGGTTTTGGAAAGTATATCATATACATCTAAAACTCCAGGGCTGGAGCTTGCTTTCCCTGTGCAAAGCACTGTTGTTCCTTAGGGGAAGCTCTAGGAGCAAAGTGCAACTTTGCTTTGCTAACAAGTGAAACAGTCGATTCCTGTCAGACAGAAGGCATCAGGACACAGTATTCTTATGGCTCTGGCTAGTGAATCACATGCATCAGAGAATCCAGGACTGGAGCTCTCTTTCTGGATGCAAAGCACAGTTGTTCCTTAGGGGAATCTCAACGAGCAAAGTGCAACTTTGCTTTGCTAAAAAGAGAAACAGTCGATTCCTGTCAGACAGAAGGCATCAGGACACACATTTCTTATGGCTTCGGTAAGTGAATAATATGCATCTGAGAATCCAAGCCTGGATCATTCTGTCTCAGGAAAAACAACTTTGTTCCTTAGGGGAAGCTCATCTCGCAAAGTGCAACTTTTCGTTCCTAACAAGAGAAACAGCTGATTCTTGCAAGACAGAAAGCATAAGGACACACATTTCGTATGGCTTCGCTAAGTGAATAATATGCATCTGACAATCCAGGACTGGATCTTTCTTTCTCGGTGAAAAACAACCTTGTTCCTTAGGGGAAGCTCATCTTGCAAAGTGCAACTTTTCGTTCCTAACAAGAGAAACAGCTGATTCTTGCAAGACAGAAAGCATAAGGACACACATTTCTTATGGCTTTTATATGTGAATCATATGCATTCGAGAATGCAGGTCTGGAGCTTTCTTTCTTGGTGAAAACACAGTTGTTACGTACGGGAAGCTCTTATCGCAAAGTGCACCTTTGCTTTCTAACACGTGAAACTCTTGATTTCTGACAGACAGGAGACATCAGGGCACATATTTCTTATGGTTTTGGAAAGTAAATCATATACATCTAAAACTCCAGGGCTGGAGCTTGCTTTCGCTGTGCAAAGCACTGTTGTTCATTAGGCGAAGCTCAACGAGCAAAGTGCAACTTTGCTTTGCTAACAAGTGAAACAGTCGATTCCTGTCAGACAGAAGGCATCAGGACACAGTATTCTTATGGCTCTGGCTAATGAATCACATGCATCAGAGAATCCAGGACTGGAGCTCTCTTTCTGGATGCAAAGCACTGTTGTTCCTTAGGGGAAGCTCAACGAGCAGAGTGCAACTTTGCTTTGCTAACAAGTGAAACGATCGATTCCTGTCAGACAGAAGGCATCAGGACACAGTATTCTTATGGTTCTGGCTACTGAACCACATGCATCAGAGAATCCAGGATTGGAGCCCTCTTTCTGGATGCAAAGCACAGTTGTTCCTTAGGGGAATCTCAACGAGCAAAGTGCAACTTTGCTTTGCTAAAAAGAGAAACAGTCGATTCCTGTCAGACAGAAGGCATCAGGACACACATTTCTTATGGCTTCGGTAAGTGAATAATATGCATCTGAGAATCCAAGCCTGGATCATTCTGTCTCAGGAAAAACAACTTTGTTCCTTAGGGGAAGTTCATCTCGCAAAGTGCAACTTTTCGTTGCTAACAAGAGAAACAGCTGATTCTTGCAAGACAGAAAGCAAAAGGACACACATTTCTTATGGCTTTGGTAAGTGAATAATATGCATCTGAGAATGCAGGACTGGATCTTTCTTTCTCGGTGGAAAACAACGATGTTCCTTAAGGGAAGCTCATCTCGCAAAGTGCAACTTTTCGTTGCTAACAAGAGAAACAGCTGATTCTTGCAAGACAGAAAGCAAAAGGACACACATTTCGTATGGCTTCGCTAAGTGAATAATATGCATCTGACAATCCAGGACTGGATCTTTCTTTCTCGGTGAAAAACAACCTTGTTCCTTAGGGGAAGCTCATCTCGCAAAGTGCAACTTTTCGTTCCTAACAAGAGAAACAGCTGATTCTTGCAAGACAGAAAGCATAAGGACACACATTTCTTATGGCTTTTATATGTGAATCATATGCATTCGAGAATGCAGGTCTGGAGCTTTCTTTCTTGGTGAAAACACAGTTGTTACGTACGGGAAACTCTTATCGCAAAGTGCACCTTTGCTTTCTAACACGTGAAACTCTTGATTTCTGACAGACAGGAGACATCAGGGCACATATTTCTTATGGTTTTGGAAAGTAAATCATATACATCTAAAACTCCAGGGCTGGAGCTTGCTTTCGCTGTGCAAAGCACTGTTGTTCATTAGGCGAAGCTCAACGAGCAAAGTGCAACTTTGCTTTGCTAACAAGTGAAACGGTCGATTCCTGTCAGACAGAAGGCATCAGGACACAGTATTCTTATGGCTCTGGCTAGTGAATCACATGCATCAGAGAATCCAGGACTGGAGCTCTCTTTCTGGATGCAAAGCACTGTTGTTCCTTAGGGGAAGCTCAACGAGCAGAGTGCAACTTTGCTTTGCTAACAAGTGAAACGATCGATTCCTGTCAGACAGAAGGCATCAGGACACAGTATTCTTATGGTTCTGGCTACTGAACCACATGCATCAGAGAATCCAGGATTGGAGCCCTCTTTCTGGATGCAAAGCACAGTTGTTCCTTAGGGGAATCTCAACGAGCAAAGTGCAACTTTGCTTTGCTAAAAAGAGAAACAGTCGATTCCTGTCAGACAGAAGGCATCAGGACACACATTTCTTATGGCTTCGGTAAGTGAATAATATGCATCTGAGAATCCAAGCCTGGATCATTCTGTCTCAGGAAAAACAACTTTGTTCCTTAGGGGAAGTTCATCTCGCAAAGTGCAACTTTTCGTTGCTAACAAGAGAAACAGCTGATTCTTGCAAGACAGAAAGCAAAAGGACACACATTTCTTATGGCTTTGGTAAGTGAATAATATGCATCTGAGAATGCAGGACTGGATCTTTCTTTCTCGGTGGAAAACAACGATGTTCCTTAAGGGAAGCTCATCTCGCAAAGTGCAACTTTTCGTTGCTAAAAAGAGAAACAGCTGATTCTTGCAAGACAGAAAGCAAAAGGACACACATTTCGTATGGCTTCGCTAAGTGAATAATATGCATCTGACAATCCAGGACTGGATCTTTCTTTCTCGGTGAAAAACAACCTTGTTCCTTAGGGGAAGCTCATCTCGCAAAGTGCAACTTTTCGTTCCTAACAAGAGAAACAGCTGATTCTTGCAAGACAGAAAGCATAAGGACACACATTTCTTATGGCTTTTATATGTGAATCATATGCATTCGAGAATGCAGGTCTGGAGCTTTCTTTCTTGGTGAAAACACAGTTGTTACGTACGGGAAGCTCTTATCGCAAAGTGCACCTTTGCTTTCTAACACGTGAAACTCTTGATTTCTGACAGACAGGAGACATCAGGGCACATATTTCTTATGGTTTTGGAAAGTAAATCATATACATCTAAAACTCCAGGGCTGGAGCTTGCTTTCGCTGTGCAAAGCACTGTTGTTCATTAGGCGAAGCTCAACGAGCAAAGTGCAACTTTGCTTTGCTAACAAGTGAAACGGTCGATTCCTGTCAGACAGAAGGCATCAGGACACAGTATTCTTATGGCTCTGGCTAGTGAATCACATGCATCAGAGAATCCAGGACTGGAGCTCTCTTTCTGGATGCAAAGCACTGTTGTTCCTTAGGGGAAGCTCAACGAGCAGAGTGCAACTTTGCTTTGCTAACAAGTGAAACGATCGATTCCTGTCAGACAGAAGGCATCAGGACACAGTATTCTTATGGTTCTGGCTACTGAACCACATGCATCAGAGAATCCAGGATTGGAGCCCTCTTTCTGGATGCAAAGCACAGTTGTTCCTTAGGGGAATCTCAACGAGCAAAGTGCAACTTTGCTTTGCTAAAAAGAGAAACAGTCGATTCCTGTCAGACAGAAGGCATCAGGACACACATTTCTTATGGCTTCGGTAAGTGAATAATATGCATCTGAGAATCCAAGCCTGGATCATTCTGTCTCAGGAAAAACAACTTTGTTCCTTAGGGGAAGTTCATCTCGCAAAGTGCAACTTTTCGTTGCTAACAAGAGAAACAGCTGATTCTTGCAAGACAGAAAGCAAAAGGACACACATTTCTTATGGCTTTGGTAAGTGAATAATATGCATCTGAGAATGCAGGACTGGATCTTTCTTTCTCGGTGGAAAACAACGCTGTTGCTTAAGGGAAGCTCATCTCGCAAAGTGCAACTTTTCGTTGCTAACAAGAGAAACAGCTGATTCTTGCAAGACAGAAAGCAAAAGGACACACATTTCGTATGGCTTCGCTAAGTGAATAATATGCATCTGACAATCCAGGACTGGATCTTTCTTTCTCGGTGAAAAACAACCTTGTTCCTTAGGGGAAGCTCATCTCGCAAAGTGCAACTTTTCGTTCCTAACAAGAGAAACAGCTGATTCTTGCAAGACAGAAAGCATAAGGACACACATTTCTTATGGCTTTTATATGTGAATCATATGCATTCGAGAATGCAGGTCTGGAGCTTTCTTTCTTGGTGAAAACACAGTTGTTACGTACGGGAAGCTCTTATCGCAAAGTGCACCTTTGCTTTCTAACACGTGAAACTCTTGATTTCTGACGGACAGGAGACATCAGGGCACATATTTCTTATGGTTTTGGAAAGTAAATCATATACATCTAAAACTCCAGGGCTGGAGCTTGCTTTCGCTGTGCAAAGCACTGTTGTTCATTAGGCGAAGCTCAACGAGCAAAGTGCAACTTTGCTTTGCTAACAAGTGAAACGGTCGATTCCTGTCAGACAGAAGGCATCAGGACACAGTATTCTTATGGCTCTGGCTAGTGAATCACATGCATCAGAGAATCCAGGACTGGAGCTCTCTTTCTGGATGCAAAGCACAGTTGTTCCTTAGGGGAAGCTCAACGAGCAGAGTGCAACTTTGCTTTGCTAACAAGTGAAACGATCGATTCCTGTCAGACAGAAGGCATCAGGACACAGTATTCTTATGGATCTGGCTACTGAACCACATGCATCAGAGAATCCAGGATTGGAGCCCTCTTTCTGGATGCAAAGCACTGGTGTTCCTTAGGGGAAGTTCAGCTCGCAAAGAGTAGCATTTTTGGGTTAACAAGTGAAAGAGCTGATTCCTGCCAGAAGGAATGTATCAGGACACATATTTCTTATGGCTTTAGACAGATTCTCATATGCATCTTAGAATCCAGGCCTGGATCTTTCTTTCTCGGTGAAAAACAACGTTGTTCCTTAGGGGAGGCTCATCTCGCAAAGTGCAACTTTTCGTTACTAACAAGAGAAACATCTGATTCTTGCAAGACAGAAAGCATAAGGACACACATTTCTTATGCCTTTTATAAGTGAATCATATGCATTCGAGAATGCAGGTCTGGAGCTTTCTTTCTTTGTGAAAACACAGTTGTTACTTACGGGAAGCTCCTATCGCAAAGTGCACCTTTGCTTTCTAACACGTGAAACTCTTGATTTCTGACAGACAGGAGACATCAGGGCACATATTTCTTATGGTTTTGGAAAGTAAATCATATACATCTAAACTCCAGGGCTGGAGCTTGCTTTCGCTGTGCAAAGCACTGTTGTTCATTAGGCGAAGCTCAACGAGCAAAGTGCAACTTTGCTTTGCTAACAAGTGAAAAGGTCAATTCCTGTCAGACAGAAGGCATCAGGACACAGTATTCTTATGGCTCTGGCTAGTGAATCACATGCATCAGAGAATCCAGGACTGGAGCTCTCTTTCTGGATGCAAAGCACAGTTGTTCCTTAGGGGAATCTCAACGAGCAAAGTGCAACTTTGCTTTGCTAAAAAGAGAAACAGTCGATTCCTGTCAGACAGAAGGCATCAGGACACACATTTCTTATGGCTTCGGTAAGTGAATAATATGCATCTGAGAATCCAAGCCTGGATCATTCTGTCTCAGGAAAAACAACTTTGTTCCTTAGGGGAAGCTCATCTCGCAAAGTGCAACTTTTCGTTCCTAACAAGAGAAACAGCTGATTCTTGCAAGACAGAAAGCATCAGGACACACATTTCTTATGGCTTTGGTAAGTGAATAATATGCATCTGACAATCCAGGACTGGATCTT
Organism: Pithys albifrons albifrons; assembly: GCF_047495875.1. Lineage (NCBI taxonomy): Eukaryota > Metazoa > Chordata > Aves > Passeriformes > Thamnophilidae > Pithys > Pithys albifrons. The sequence goes on from NC_092487.1 coordinate 2,318,397, forward strand.
TCTTTCTCGGTGAAAAACAACCTTGTTCCTTAGGGGAAGCTCATCTCGCAAAGTGCAACTTTTCGTTCCTAACAAGAGAAACAGCTGATTCTTGCAAGACAGAAAGCATAAGGACACACATTTCTTATGGCTTTTATATGTGAATCATATGCATTCGAGAATGCAGGTCTGGAGCTTTCTTTCTTGGTGAAAACACAGTTGTTACGTACGGGAAGCTCTTATCGCAAAGTGCACCTTTGCTTTCTAACACGTGAAACTCTTGATTTCTGACAGACAGGAGACATCAGGGCACATATTTCTTATGGTTTTGGAAAGTAAATCATATACATCTAAAACTCCAGGGCTGGAGCTTGCTTTCGCTGTGCAAAGCACTGTTGTTCATTAGGCGAAGCTCAACGAGCAAAGTGCAACTTTGCTTTGCTAACAAGTGAAACGGTCGATTCCTGTCAGACAGAAGGCATCAGGACACAGTATTCTTATGGCTCTGGCTAGTGAATCACATGCATCAGAGAATCCAGGACTGGAGCTCTCTTTCTGGATGCAAAGCACAGTTGTTCCTTAGGGGAATCTCAACGAGCAAAGTGCAACTTTGCTTTGCTAAAAAGAGAAACAGTCGATTCCTGTCAGACAGAAGGCATCAGGACACACATTTCTTATGGCTTCGGTAAGTGAATAATATGCATCTGAGAATCCAAGCCTGGATCATTCTGTCTCAGGAAAAACAACTTTGTTCCTTAGGGGAAGCTCATCTCGCAAAGTGCAACTTTTCGTTGCTAACAAGAGAAACAGCTGATTCTTGCAAGACAGAAAGCATAAGGACACACATTTCGTATGGCTTCGCTAAGTGAATAATATGCATCTGAGAATCCAGGACTGGATCTTTCTTTCTCGGTGAAAAACAACGTTGTTCCTTAGGGGAAGCTCATCTCGCAAAGTGCAACTTTTCGTTGCTAACAAGAGAAACAGCTGATTCTTGCAAGACAGAAAGCATAAGGACACACATTTCTTATGGCTTTTATATGTGAATCATATGCATTCGAGAATGCAGGTCTGGAGCTTTCTTTCTTGGTGAAAACACAGTTGTTACGTACGGGAAGCTCTTATCGCAAAGTGCACCTTTGCTTTCTAACACGTGAAACTCTTGATTTCTGACAGACAGGAGACATCAGGGCACATATTTCTTATGGTTTTGGAAAGTAAATCATATACATCTAAAACTCCAGGGCTGGAGCTTGCTTTCGCTGTGCAAAGCACTGTTGTTCCTTAGGGGAAGCTCAACGAGCAGAGTGCAACTTTGCTTTGCTAACAAGTGAAACGATCGATTCCTGTCAGACAGAAGGCATCAGGACACAGTATTCTTATGGTTCTGGCTACTGAACCACATGCATCAGAGAATCCAGGATTGGAGCCCTCTTTCTGGATGCAAAGCACAGTTGTTCCTTAGGGGAATCTCAACGAGCAAAGTGCAACTTTGCTTTGCTAAAAAGAGAAACAGTCGATTCCTGTCAGACAGAAGGCATCAGGACACACATTTCTTATGGCTTCGGTAAGTGAATAATATGCATCTGAGAATCCAAGCCTGGATCATTCTGTCTCAGGAAAAACAACTTTGTTCCTTAGGGGAAGCTCATCTCGCAAAGTGCAACTTTTCGTTGCTAACAAGAGAAACAGCTGATTCTTGCAAGACAGAAAGCAAAAGGACACACATTTCTTATGGCTTTGGTAAGTGAATAATATGCATCTGAGAATCCAGGACTGGATCTTTCTTTCTCGGTGAAAAACAACGTTGTTCCTTAGGGGAAGCTCATCTCGCAAAGTGCAACTTTTCGTTGCTAACAAGAGAAACAGCTGATTCTTGCAAGACAGAAAGCATAAGGACACACATTTCTTATGGCTTTTATATGTGAATCATATGCATTCGAGAATGCAGGTCTGGAGCTTTCTTTCTTGGTGAAAACACAGTTGTTACGTACGGGAAGCTCCTATCGCAAAGTGCACCTTTGCTCTTCTAACACGTGAAACTCTTGATTTCTGACAGACAGAAGACATCAAGGCACATATTTCTTATGGTTTTGGAAAGTAAATCATATACACCTAAAACTCCAGGGCTGGAGCTTGCTTTCGCTGTGCAAAGCACTGTTGTTCCTTAGGGGAAGCTCAACGAGCAAAGTGCAACTTTGCTTTGCTAACAAGTGAAACAGTCGATTCCTGTCAGACAGAAGGCATCAGGACACAGTATTCTTAGGGTTCTGGCTACTGAATCACATGCATCAGAGAATCCAGGATTGGAGCCCTCTTTCTGGATGCAAAGCACTGGTGTTCCTAAGGGGAAGTTCAGCTCACAAAGAGTAGCATTTTTCGGCTAACAAGTAAAACAGTCGATTCCTGCCAGAAAGAATGTATCAGGACACATATTTCTTATGGCTTTAGACAGATTCTCATATGCATCTTAGAATCCAGGCCTGGATCTTTCTGTCTCGGTGAAAAACAACGTTGTTCCTTAGGGGAGGCTCATCTCGCAAAGGGCAACTTTTCGTTACTAACAAGAGAAACATCTGATTCTTGCAAGACAGAAAGCATAAGGACACACATTTCTTATGGCTTTTATAAGTGAATCATATGCATTCGAGAATGCAGGTCTGGAGCTTTCTTTCTTTGTGAAAACACAGTTGTTACTTACGGGAAGCTCCTATCGCAAAGTGCACCTTTGCTTTCTAACACGTGAAACTCTTGATTTCTGACAGACAGGAGACATCAGGGCACATATTTCTTATGGTTTTGGAAAGTAAATCATATACATCTAAAACTCCAGGGCTGGAGCTTGCTTTCGCTGTGCAAAGCACTGTTGTTCATTAGGCGAAGCTCAACGAGCAAAGTGCAACTTTGCTTTGCTAACAAGTGAAAAGGTCAATTCCTGTCAGACAGAAGGCATCAGGACACAGTATTCTTAAGGCTCTGGCTAGTGAATCACATGCATCAGAGAATCCAGGACTGGAGCTCTCTTTCTGGATGCAAAGCACAGTTGTTCCTTAGGGGAATATCAACGAGGAAAGTGCAACTTTGCTTTACTAACAAGAGAAACCGTCGATTCCTGTCAGACAGAAGGCATCAGGACACACATTTCTTATGGCTTCGGTAAGTGAATAATATGCATCTGAGAATCCAAGCCTGGATCATTCTGTCTCAGGAAAAACAACTTTGTTCCTTAGTGGAAGCTCATCTCGCAAAGTGCAACTTTTCGTTGCTAACAAGAGAAACGGCTGATTCTTGCAAGACAGAAGGCATAAGGACACATATTTCTTATGGCTTTGATAAGTGAATCATATGCATCTGAGAATCGAGGCCTGGATCTTTCTTTCTCGGTGAAAATCACAGTGGTTCCTTAGAGGAGCTCATCTCCTAAAGTGCAACTAACTCTCCCGTGATCTGCTAAAGTGTGACACGGTTGATTCGTGCCAGACAGAAGGCTGCAAGATACTTATTTTTTATGGATTTGGGAAGAGAATTGTATGCATCAGAGAATCCAGGTCTGGAGCTTTCTTTCTCCGTGAAAGAAACAGTTGTTACTTATGGGAATGTACTCTCGGAAAGTGCAGCGAAGAGTCACATCTGTGCTAACACGTGAAACAGCTGATTCTTGCCGTTACGAATTTGTTATGGCTTTGGAAAATGAATCACATGCATCAGAGAATCCAGGCCTGGAGCTTTCTTTCTCGGTGAGAAACAGACTTGTTCTTTATGGGAAGCTCATCTTCCAAAATGCAACTAACAGTGCCATGCTCTGCTAACAAGTGGAAACTTGATTCCTGCCAGAGAGAATACATTAGGGCACTCATTTCTAACGGCTTTTGAAAGTGAATCATATGCATCAGATAATCCATGCCTGGAGCTTTCTTACTCTGGGAAAAGCACCGTTGCTCCTTATAGGAAGTTCATCTCGAACAGTGCTGTTAACAGTTCCATGCTCTGCTAAATTTGAAAGAGTTTATTCCTGCCACACAGAAGGCATCAGGACCGACATTTCTTCTGGATTGGAAAGTGAATCATATGCATCTAACAATCCAGAGCTAGAGCTTGCTTTCTCGGTGAAAATCACACTGGTTCCTTAGAGAAGCTCATCTCGCAAAGTGCAACTAACAGTGCCATGATCTGCTACAATGTGACATAGTTGATTCCTGCCAGAGAGAAGGCATTGGGATACACATTTCTTAAGGCTTTGGAAAGCGAATAATATGCATCAGAGAATATCGGAATGGAGCTTTCTTTTTTGGTTAAAAGGACACTTGTTCGTTAGAGGAAGCTCATCTCGCAAAATGCAGTTTACAGTCCCATGCTGTACTAAAAGTGAAAGTATTGATTCCTGTCAGAGAGAAGGCATCAGCAAACACATTTGTTATGGCTTTGGAAAAATGAATCATATGCATCTGAGAATCCAAGCCTGGAGTATTCTGTTTTGTGGAAAAAGCACAGTTGTTCCTTTTGAGAAGTTCATCTCGCAAAGTGCAAGTAATAGTCCCATGATCTACTAAAATGTGACACAGTTGATTCCTGCCAGAGAGAATGCATCAGGACATATATTTCTTATGGCTTTGGAACGTGAATCATATGCATCAGGCTCTCAGGTGCCAATGATAGGGCCCCATTAACCTTAGAAAAGGAACAATTGCTTTCTCTCCTACCTCGTTTTCCCTGGCAGGAATCTTGGCCCATCTGCAATTCTGGGATGGAAAAAGGCCCGTACATGCCTAAAACGATTGAGGTTTGCATCAAGATGAAAGTTCAGATCTTTGTGGTCTCAGGTGCCAATGACGGGGCCCAATTAACACTACAAAAGGAGCAATCC